>NC_044990.1:84142236-84303408 GCF_008728515.1 Papio anubis | reverse complement strand
GGCGAGGTGGTGGGCGCCTGTAGTCCCAGCTACTCGGGAGGCTGAGGCAGGAGAATGGCGTGAACCCGGAAGGCGGAGCTTGCAGTGAGCTGAGATCCGGCCACTGCACTCCAGCCTGGGCAACAGAGCAAGACTCTGTCTCTAAAAAACAAAACACAAGCCAGGTGCAGTGGCTCAAGCCTGTAATCCCAGCACTTTGGGAGGCCAAGACGGGCGGATCACGAGGTCAGGAGATCGAGACCATCCTGGCTAACACGGTGAAACCCCGTCTCTACTAAAAAAATACAAAAAAATAGCCCGGCGAGGTGGTGGGCGCCTGTAGTCCCAGCTACTCGGGAGGCTGAGGCAGGAGAATGGCGTGAACCCAGGAGGTGGAGCTTGCAGTGAGCTGAGATCGCGCCACTGCACTCCAGCCTGGGCGACAGAGCGAGACTCTGTCTCAAAAAAAAAAAAAAATGCTCAATATTTCCATGGATTATGTCTTTGGTGGGGAACATATGTCAATTTAATTGCTAGTTTATGAATTGTGAGAGTTTCTTGATACTCAGTGATATAACTCCTGAAAAATTCTTGTCTTTAACATATTTCAAATCTGGTAAATCTTTATCTGAAAAGCAGAATAAAGTTCAAAAGTCTACCACTTTACAAGGAAATAGAAACAATATATATTTTTATGTGGCTTGGTTTTATTCTTGGATAGGTAGTAATCACATATTTTAAAATAATTATAATATTTTAAAGAGTATCTACCATTTATAAATATGATTATTTATTTATATTTTTGAGATGGGGGTCTCACTCTGTCACCCAGGCTGGAGTGCAGTGGTGTGCTCTCAGCTCACTGCAACCTCCTCCTCCCACCTTCAAGTGATTCTTCTACCTCAGCCTCTTGAGTAGCTGGGATTACAGGCATCCTCCACCATGCCTGGCTAATTTTTGTATTTTTAGTAGAGACGGGGTTTCACCATGTTGGCCAGGCTAGTCTTAAACTCTTGACCTCAAGTGATGCGCCCACCTCGGCCTCCCAAACTGCTGGGATTACAGGGGTGAGCCCCCGCACCCGGCCAGATTGCTTATTTATTTAAAAGGTGATATGTTACCATAAAATACTGTAGAATTATAAGAAAAAGTACATTTTCTTAAAAGTTTTAGACTAATTTGAAACAAATTCCATGATAAACATATATAATAATAATATTCTGATTACTGTATGTTCCTTTTTTTCTTGAAAATATCAAGCATTTTTCAGTGTGATCCTTTCTAAGCAAAATTTTTAGAAGATTTTGGAGGAATTTCACATAATTATAAAGCGATTTAATCAAAATGAGCACAGAATATATATTATTTCACTTAACCCTATCTCATTTTAATCTCTTTATATGTTATGGCTTTATTTTATGACCAGGACATTTACAAACTAACAACCTAGGCAAAAACAAACCTATTTGAACTAGCAAAGAATTTATCAAGTTTTAATGTATGAGTTTCTTTCCTTCTCCTGCTCTAATTTTGCTTGTACTTCCCATCTGTAGGAATCTTCATCTTTTTAATTCCATGCCTCCACTTACCTGAGTGAAAATGACTGCTGGTTCGTTGGTGCTCTCTTATTTTTGATGTGTTTGCTATTGCAGCTGGGCCATGGAACGGGACCTCCCAGGGCTGTGTTTGACTTTTCATCTTTCTGTTCCTTCCTACCCCATGTCGGTATGTTGCCCTCTCTCCATATGAAAGACCACCTTTGCACCCATACTATCATTGCACTTTTTCCCTCTTCCATCTTTGATCTCCCAATTTCCTCTCTTAATTGTTTTCAGGAGTCTTCTGCCACTAACTCTCTTTGATTAGGTGTTTTTGAGCCTCTTCCCTCACCCTGCATTTCACTTCTTAGAATTATGAGCAGATTTTTAAGTTTTGAGAATGTTCACTTTATGCACTTTGCTATAAATATCAAGCATCATATTAATTATCAACTCCACCTTAATATTTCTTAGTACATTTATTTCTTTTATATTGAGTTTTTTTTTAAAACATGCTTTTTCTACTGCTTGAAGACACATTTCGTTTAATAAATAAGCAGTTTTCTGCTTAAAGAGTGATGTAACTTTAACCGTGTTGTCATATATTAAAAATTCTTACCTTAACTTCATTTCTCATTGTGTTGTTAATAATGCGATATTAAATAATCTCTTTAGAAACAGATTTGCAGTGATCATTCCTAATTCTCCATGAATGTGTTGGGGATACATTGAAATGGAAAACATGGAAGATGGTCCCAAAAGACTGTCCGATCTTGATGTATACGTAGACAGCACAGTGTCCAGCTCATAGTAAGTACTCAAGAATGAAATTAATAATCAAAACTATGAAAGCAGTATACAGCAATCCATCTCCACCTCTACATACAATATTTGACTTATCAATGCTGTACAGAACTACAGATTTGAGTAATAACTGTTTAAATAAGAAATCTAGTTGGAGTAAATAAAACCAACAGACAGACAAGGAAAAGACATTATATTCCAAAGAAGGAGGGAACAGAAATTTTAATTTCCACTTATACCAAATAAGAAAATGGAGGTGCAGATAATATCAGTAGGTCACATAGCCAGGAGCAGAGCAGGATACAATGTAGGGATAATTTGTCGATAAATTAATTGGTATTTTCTCAGTGTGGCACATCTGCCTGCCCTTCTCAAAACTCTCAAGGCAACTAGATTTCTTTTGTTGTCTTAGGTTTTATTCTTACCTCAGATTTTTATAGGCCTCAAAACAAACACTGGTTAAACACAACAACTCTAGCTATTTTATTTTATTTTATTTTATTTTTTTAGGACCTCATGATGCAACAGTAATATTTCTAGCTTTTGTGAGAGCTACAGTTTATTAAAGTGGGGACGTTAGGGAGAAATGCTTTTGGGGAGAGTGCGGGGTGTTTCTTCCAGACTGGCGAGACATCAAAGGGAGAGTCCCCTGGGTACAGTCAGTGGGTGGCCGACCCCGTGTGAGATAAGTGGGTGCTGCTTTAAGCAGCTGGGTTCCTAGACTCATGCTTCCCGGGCTCCCGAGGCTTCTAGTGCCCCAGTCACCTCGTGGAGGTGGCAGAGCTGCCAGAGCTTAAGGGCCAGGCCCAGGCCCAGTAAGAGAGTTTGTGGATTGGTGATAAGGAGGGTGGATTGATAACCCTTTTCAAGACTGGTCTTTAGATCTTTGGCCTTGCATGAAACCCTGGGATCTTAGCAAATCCTTGACAGGGGATTGCCAGGAATAACTAGGATTAAGTTTCCTGCTAGTGAAGTCAGATGGGAGTTTGGAATCAAATATATGTCTGCTTCAGGGAAAAGAGCAAAACAAAATCAAACAAGAAATAAATGGAATTTGTGTTGTTTCTAAAGGAAAATTAGAGAAATATAATACATTAAATGAATTTGTTTACTCTTCCTGTATCTTCTGTGTGATGCACCTTCCACATAAGGTACAGCTCTATGAGCAGCTACTAAATTTCTCATTCACCAAAGTTTCTTTCGATTCAGACAAAGAATGTCAGAATCTCTTGGCATGCTTACAAAAATACTCAGCACTAAGATTTATCTTCCCCATGAAACATTCAGGTTGTGACTTTGGTAAGTGTATTCTCTTGCACGGTTCAAGTACACAGTGTAGCAAAGGCTGAGAGGAAAGAGCTTGGCCAAGTTGATATTCTCCAAGGAATGCAGCAGTCTTGTGCACCAATATCTGTTGGTTTCGTTAGGAGAGGTGTACCTGTTCCAAATGATTACATTTGATACACAAAAGACTTCTAAAATTTGGGACTTTGGGAAGACAGCAGAACTATTAGCAGACGATGAACTCATCCTATGCGTCTATGTATCTTGTGATCTATGGCCTTAAGCATAACTACACAGTCAAGTTAGCACAGCCACTGTGCACTGCAGTTGTGTGGCTACACCCAGTCCATCCTCTCCAGGGACTGATAAGCCCTTTCACCAGATGCCACTCCAAAAACTAGCTCTCCCTCTCTCTTCCAAGAGGATCTTCTTGGTGTTAGGGAATTTAGTGATCATTTCAAAGCACAATCTGTCTCGCAGTTCATCAGAGTTCAACCCTTTGTTACAGAGTCATTGTTAACTTTGCTTTTAAATAGTTTGCCTTTATCAAGCTGCTTGGGCTAATACTTCTCAGGAGGCTGCCCCTGGTCTGGGCTGACTCTCACCTGGTCTTCCTGTGACAGGAAAAGTAGCAAAGATGATGGCCTATTCTGAACTGAGTTTGACAGTATGAGGATTTCTTTCTAAAAATAAATTATGTGTCTCTAAATTTTTCCATATATCCTCATCAAATAACCTGTCTGGTATTTAGCCATTTTATTTTCCTTTTATTCTTTAGGATTAAAAAGATAGGATGTTAAGAAATCAACCAGCTATAAAACAGAAAAAATAACCAATCAAATTTTGTACAGGATTACCATAAGAATATAGATTTATTAATATTTATCAGTAATGTTCTAAAATGAGCAAACTACACAGAAAACTCAATCAAGGTTTCCATATTCTGTAATCGTCTCTTGCTTTATTATTCTTTAAAGCAAGCAATACAGATTCTCCTCAATGAAGAGGGGTTACATTCTCGTAAACATAGTGTAAGTTTAAAAGATTATATGTCAGAAATACATCGAGTACACCTGATCTACTCAACATCATAGTTCAGCCTGCCTTCAACATGCTCAGAACACTTATATCAGCCTCCAATTGGTCAAAATCATCTCACAAAAAGCCTACTTGATAATACAGTGTTGAATGGCTCATGTAATTTATTGAGCACTGTAATGAAAGTGAAAAGCAGAATGGTTGTAAATGGTTTGTGGGTATTTGTAACATAGTTCCTACTGAATTTGTTTCCCTTTTGCACCATCAAAAAGTTGAAAATTCATTAAGTTGAACCATTTAAGTCAGGGACTATGGGTACTCTCCTCTCCCCCTTCCTCTCACTTCTAACTGTTCACATCTGATGCCTGGACTAGATAGAATTACCTTTGTTGATACAACCATTTGCAACCACTTATCTATGGACAAGTAAATAAGAACTTTATCCTATAACACGAGGTCCGTAATGGTTTTCAAACCTCAAGCACAACCTAATACTGGCCAGAAAAAAAGTGCTTATATTCATTCAGATTTCTTGCCAGAAGAGAACACCCTAACTGGTAAGAGTGTTCTAATTTACTCACACTCAGGAAATAAAAAATTAGCCACCATCATAAGTGGGGGAAAGAGGATGTAAGCTTTCGGACTTACTTGTCTACATGACATTGCAATTTAGCAGAACCAGAGAGCAGACTGAGAATTATAAATTGCTTGACTTACGGTTTCTACGCACCGGTTGGTTACTGCTGCTATCTCTTAGGTGGATCAGGACTTTGATCAGTGGAAATTTCATTAGGTTTTGGGATTTTGTTTGTTTGTTTTGGTTTTTGCAAGTTCTAATCTTCATTGTATAAAGTGCTTATGGGTTTGTAACCCATTTCAATCACTACTCACTTTATAGAGAAAGTTGAGAAGTTCTCCTTCACTTTCTATTACTGCAAACTATACCTGATAGTTCTTGTTTCCTGGGACAATCTTTGCTGGCAGTTGTGGAACAGATACAGTACTTAAAGAAACTTTTCAGGTTCGTGCCTTAGAAAAGGAAATCAAATGATATTTCCTTTTTTTTTTTTTTTTTTTTTTCAACATGTTCCACTGAGCATTAGAAAGTGAACATTGAAAATGTCATACATGTCCGGCACGGTGGCTCATGCCTGTAATCTCAGCACTTTGGGAGGCTGAGGTGAATGGATCACCTGAGGTCAGGAGTTCGAGACCAGCCTGACCAACATGGAGAAACCCCGTCTCTACTACTAAACATACAAAATGGACAGGCTTGGTGGCTCATGCCTGTAATCGCAGCTACTCAGGAGGCTGAGGCAGGAGAATCGCTTGAACCCGGGAGGCGGAGGTTGTGGTGAGCCAAGATCGTGCCATTGCCCTCCAGCCTGGGTGACAAGAGTGAAAGTCTGTCTCAAAAGAAAAAAAAGAAAAAGGAAGTGTCATACACATTTTTCCTTTTGGTAGCTGGATTTTGTTGCATGATTGCCACTTTTTTTTTTTTTTTTTGTAGACTGGGATGTCTGTACGATGTGACTGTGTGCATTCAAAACCTTGTGAAAATCTTTGCAAAAAGCTGCCAGATTAATCAACCTTTAAATGTCTTCACATGATATGTAAAGATAATCATTCACCAGCAACTGGTTACATTCTAAAACCTTTCAGAAAAGTTGCCTAGAAAACATCTTCCTTTAGAAGTGGTTGCTTGGTGGTTGTGTTCATTCCTCCCACCTGAAAACATCGCTGCAGCAGTTGCAGCCGTGCTCACGAGTTCAAGGGCTCTCCCACCTCGTCCCTTCTCTGAGTGGTGACGGAAGAGCTGCCTACGATCCCAGAAATCACTTGTGCTGTTTTAAAACAGGGGCTTCAGCATGAAGGGGTTAAGAGGTGGGGTCGGCCATGAAGAGGGGAGAGAAAGACTGAGTTTGTGCGTCTGTAAACCCTCAAAGAAAGCCGCTCGCTTCTTGGTTTTCTCTGCAGGACTTTAATGACCACTTATTTGTTTATTTATTTATTTATTTTCCTTTCTATCTTGTCCAGTAACGTCAAGGTGGTTTGCTTTATTTTTGGCTGCCGACAGGTATTGCCCTTGATCTGTCCGTGCAGATTCACGAGAAGATCAGACATTCTTCAGGGTGCCTGCTCCTCCCTTTCCATCCCTAAGGGCTGTCTGTGGTCCCTGTGAAATTTCGGAGGGCTTTGTTTTGATGCATTTCTTTATTTGCTTTCAATCAGATTCCCATGAAGCTCTCCTAGGAGGCAGAGGCATTCTTGCCAGGGTTGACTTGTTTTCTCGCTAGTGGCAGTGGCACAGTCATATGTTGGGAGATCATCCTCCCTGGGTTTCTTGTGTTTCTGCTCATCTTCTGAGAAAATCCCTGACTGCCCATTGTTGACTGTCTTTTCAATGGTCTGTACAGGGAACAGTCTTGGAAAAAAGAGATGGTGTCTCCCTCAGAGCAAAAGACAGGCATGCTTACTGTTCTGTATAATGAAGATAATGCTCCCCTCTGGTATACCTCCAATTCTGAAGGTTTTATAAAAGATTTGGGTTCCTTAAGCTCAGAATTTCTGTACTATTAACGTAGCTCACTGGCTGGGCAGGCATCACCTGGCCATAGTTACACTCCCTTTGGAGTACTGAGGCAGGTGTAAATAGCACAAATGCTGATACTCTGACTACAGCTGTTAGTGTGAATACTAGACTGTCCTTCCTGGCCCCATGAATCTTGTCTGTTCTGCCAGCATCCCTGAGACTGTCACAGACTAATGTGCTAGTTTTAAAGTAGGGCAAATGCTCAGATGCTTCCTGACTCTTGATACTGTTTCCTATGAGCATTGTGCTGGGTTGTTGAAATGGCCCTGGAGGAGATGTGGGGGCAGGAGGGAGAGAAGGAAGAAAAAGGTCTTTTGTCTCCACCATGTGTCCTTCCCACTGCAGCCCTTCCTCTAAAGCAACATTTAGTAATGTGAGAAATGGGACAAGGATGGAGGGGCGAGATCGAGGGCCCGATGGAGTGTGATGTGGAGGCAGCTGGAAAAGACAAGTGCCATAGCAAAGGAAGTCCAACATGACTTTGGAAGGGTTAGAAGGACAGTCAGCCAACCTGACCCTGATAGAACCTCATGACTGTACCGGTCTTTCTTTTCTCACATGGTTTCTAATTTGTAAGGGATGCCCACAGGCTGTTTATCAATTGTCTTCATCTATACAGAATGTGTAGAGCTTGAATAGTGAAAACTTTCGGATGTGGAGGAACATAGGGTAGGAGAGTATTTGGGAAATGGCTTACCTGGAGCATTTTTTCCAAAAGCATTGGTTGGACTTGGGCTTTGTGGCATCATGATTATAAAAGTGAAATTTTAAATATAATTTTTTTTTCTTAAAACTGGTAATGATCTACGTACCCTGGGTGAGAGCAAGCCTTTGGCCAAGGCATATGTTCAGACACCAAGGAATTCCTGGGAGTCTAGTCTTCCAGATTTTCTCAAGTTCAGAAGCATTAGTTACATTTTTCCAAATATTACAATGTATTCATTGTCCCCCTTGGCTCTGGAAGCGAAGGGGAAGGATTTTCTTTTTGTTTATATCCAAGAAGGAAACTCTAAACTTTTCCTTTCTTCTTCCCTATGTATAAATATATTTCTTAATTCTAATATTTGTGTAAAGAAAGCAAAGGAAGCTGATTCGGAAATAGACATAATCCAGGCATTTAAAATATTCAGAATGTTTTCCCCCTCATTTTACACAGGAAAATGTCACAGTTTTTACTAGATGCCTAAATTAAGAGTAAAATACTTGGAAAAATAGTAGCAAGACCACTTACGATGGCTAAAATGTGCATAGCTTTGGGGTAAATAGTCTGCTTTTTATTCTCTATTGAATTCAGGTTAAGTGATCAGCTTCACTTATGCTTATTTTCTGCTTTGTTCTTAAATTCTCTCAAGTTGTAAGTTTTTGCCTCCATGCTTGTCTTTGAGTGTGATGATAAATAGAAGCTCTATTTAATTCTGTGGTTTTGCATTAGGGTGGCAGTTCCTGAAGAATGCTGTCACCTCTGTCAGCATGGAATTTTTGTTTCCAATTATAATGATTCTCTAAATAATTTGAAAGAACAATAATTAGATCTAGGTTTATTTTTCACTTGCTGTGTGTGGTCTTCTTATCCTGTAGCCTTCTAATTTAATCAAGTTAAGTTATTTCTAAGCTCCTAATTTGTACTTTTTCTGCACTGAAATGCTGACACTTTATTGACCTGATTCTGTAACTTTTGCCATGACAGGCTTATCTACCTTAGACTTTGTGTCTTTTTGTCCTGTCATTTTCTCCGCACAGCTGGTCTTGTCTCCAGACCACCCATCTGGATTTAAAGTTTTAGTTTCTTTTCATAACACAGACTAGGAAACTTGAATGAACATTTAATTGATAAGTCACATGATATTAAGTTTGCCTCATTAATTGATCAGTTCAAATATAGTTAAATGAACCCTAGAACGAGCTCCCATTCACTCCAAGGATCATTCAATATTTGATTATTTTATACCTGTCAGCAGGAGTTGGTTTGGTGAAAATTCCTGAGTCCATCAGCTTGTCAGTTTCTATTTGTGAAAAAGCTTATCTCACGGCAGTGTGCATGGGAGCCGTGGTGGAACCACATAGGAAAATGCACGTATATATAAGTGTGGGTGGGGTTATTGATGATCCTGCATCGGTGGAAGTATATCAGTTTAGGTTTTCAAATGGTTCTACTCTTGACTCATTTGCTGTTAGATGGGGAAAGAAGTAATGCATTATTTCTTTGTGTCTGTCAAATAGAAACTCTAATATCCATTTTCCTCAATGAGTGGCTATTAAAAAATACAAATAATATACACGGAAGTTTCCAAACAGAGTGTGAATTTCATGAATATTTATGAAACAGCATTTTTAACAACCTTATTGAGATTACAATCCACACAATACACCATTTGCCACTTAAAGTGTATGATTCAATTGTTTTTAGTTCGCCTATAAATGTACGCAATCATCACCACAACACAATTGTAGACCATTTTTATCACTGTAAAAATAAACTTCAAACTTATTTGCAGTTATGCCAATCGCCTCTGAGCTCTTGGCCATCACTGATCTAAATTCTGTCTCTATGGATTTGCCTATTCTGGACACTTCATATAAATTGAATCATATAATATGTGGCCATTTGTGACTGGCTTCTTTTCACTTCATATAATGTTTTCAAGGTTCATCCATGTTGTAGCAGGTAACAGTACTTTATTAATTTTAATTTTAGTTTTTTATTTTTTTTGAGACAGTTTTGCTCTGTCACCTAGGCTGAAGTGCAATGGCACAATATTGGCTCACTGCAACCTCTGCCTCCCAGGTTCAAGCTAATTTTATGCCTCAGCCTCCTGAGTAGCTGCTACAGGCACGTGCCACCACACCCAGCTAAGTTTTGTATTTTTAGTAGACACGGGTTTTTGCCATGTTGGCCAGGCTGGTCTCAAACTCCTGACCTCAGGGGATTCACCCACCATGGCCTCCCGAAGTGCTGGGATTCCAGGCACGAACCACCGTGCCCGGCCTCTTTTTATTTTTGAATGATCATTCATTGAATGATTATATGACCTTTTATTTATCCAATCATCAGTTGATAGATATTTGAGTTGTAGCAATATTTTGATTACACTGTTTTGAAATAGCATATTTACATGGTAAAAATTAAAATGAAACAAGAAGTCACACACTGAAAATTCTCACTCCCATGTCTCTCCCCACTCACTCTGCATCAATAATTGTTTCATTACTTTTGGCTTGTCCTTTATGCAAAATCAAGAAATACAAACAAATGTTCTTATTTTCCTTTCTTTTTTATGCCAAATATAGCACCCTATATACGCTCCTGTATGAAACTTCTGGTTTAACATATCTTAGCATGCCCTCCAAGTCAGTACTTCCACATATTCTTCACTTTGTATTTTCAAACAGCATTATTTAGGTATACTTGATATAAAATAAACTGTACATGTTTGCTATATATACAGATTGCTGTTTAGGCATATGTATACCACCATGAAGCCATCACCACAATCAAGATAATGAATATATCCACCACCCACAAAACTTTCTTCCTGACCTTTGATAATTCCTATTTCTCCTTCCTGTCCTCAGGCAACCACTGATCTGCTTTCTGTCACTATACATTGGTTTGCATTCTCTATAATTTTATATAAATGCAATCATGCAATGTGTACTTTGTTTTGATCTGACTTCTTTCACTAAGTGTAATTATTTTTGAGAACATCCATGTTGTAGCATGTGTCAATATATTTTTTTTTTATTGCTATGTGGTATAGCGTTATATAACAAATTTGTTTATTCCTTCACCTGTGATGGCCATTGGGACTGTTTCCTGTTTCTGGCTATTACAGAGAAAGCTGCTGTGAACATTAGTGTACACTTTGCATATGGACAAATTCATCATTTCTTTTTAGTTAGGAGTTAAATGGCTAGATTGTATGGTTGGTGCATGTTTACCTATTTAAGAAATTGCCAAACTGTTTTCCACAGTAGTTGTGTCATTTTACACTTCTACTGCAGTGCGCAAGACTTGTGGGTCCTCCCCAGTTTTATTCACACTTTTATTGTCAGTCTTACCCATTTTAGGCATTCTAATATACATGTAGTGCTTTTTCATTATGGTGTTAATTTGCATTTCCATAATGACTTACCATGTTAAGCATCTTTTTTTTTTTTTTTTTCTGAGGCAGAGTCTCGCTCTGTTGCCCAGGCTGGAGTGCAGTGGTATGATCTTGGCTCACTGCAAGCTCCACCTCCTGGGTTCACACCATTCTCCAGCCTCAGCCTCCCGAGTAGCTGGGACAACACGGGCCCGCCACCATGCCCGGCTAACTTTTTTGTATTTTTAGTAGAGATGGGGTTTCACCACGTTAGCCAGGATTGTCTCGATCTCCTCACCTCGTGATCTGCTCGCCTCAGCCTCCCAAAGTGCTGGGATTACAGGCCTGAGTCACTGCACCCGGCCAAGCATCTTTTCATGTGCTTAACTGCTATGCATGTATGTTTTTCAATGTAGTGTCTTTTAAAATCTATTCATATTTATTTACTCAGTTATTTTATTATTAAATTTTGAGAATTTTTTTATGTTCTTTTATCAGAGGCATCGTTTACAATTTTTTTTCAGCCTATAGCTTGTCTTTTCATGCTCTTAACAGTGTCTTTTGAAGACCATAAGTACTTTACATGCTACCCAATTTGTCAATTTGTTCTAACTAATTGTGAGTTTAGTGTCACATTGGAGAAACCTTCTCCTAGTCCAAGATCACAGAGATTCTCACTGTTATTTTTTCTGTGTTTTATAGCTTTAGGTTGTATATGTTGGTCTCTGATCCTTTGAGTTAAATAAGGACTTACTGTGTATATATAAAAAAGTTCATCAGAAAAAAAAAACAAACAGATGAGCTGTAAAGTTGATGTCTTGAGAAAGAATTTTTCTCCAAACATACTACTTACATAATCAAATTCAAATCTCTATTTATTGTATCCCCCATATTTGAAACGCCTTTCTCTTTCCTCATACTTCTACCCAGTGAACCCAAACCCTATTAAGGGCAGTGGCCGCCCATAGGAGATAACAAGAGGTGGCTATCGGAGCTGCAGGTTCAGATATTCATAAAAACAGCAGAGCGGGTTACATTCACTTCTTCCTCGGGATCCAAGTGGCTGCTCTTTACATAGATTGTTTAGGTTTTTTATGGTTTTGTTGATCATGACCCATCGCTTTCATATCCCAGGATATCTACTGGAAGATTCCCTCTACCTCAGTGATAAAAATTACATCATTGTGAATGGAAAGGAAGAGAGTTGATTAGGAGCAGTTTTAAAATTATTCCTTATCCATGTCTATGCAGGCTGGAGTGAAAACATCCAGAAACAGAGACAGTTAAGATTTCAAATCAATATAGCTAACTTTTACACTTCACAGGAAAAAGAATTACGTTTTTCTTTATTTCAACCACCTTTTCAAGTTATAATTTCAACCGCCTTTTCAAATTATCATTTCAACATAAAGTAAGGATTTAAATTAAATTTAAATAATATGCACAATAATTACTTTTCTGCATAATACAACCTAGGGAAATATCTTAAAGACAAATTACTGGGGAATCAGCAAAGCTTTCTTCTTTTATGACAATAAAGATTAGAATTCTCCAAGTACTTCGGCAAGAATAAGAATCTGGCTCAATGATGACATAGAAATAACAGCAACATTATAGGAAATTGCTTGGAGGTGATTATAAAATGCCTGTAGCTCATGGGAACATCTCATGATTTATTTGTCACTGCTAGGAGGCTAAAAGAACTAATCTAAATCCATTTAAAATTGTATTTATAAAACTGAGATGGGTGAGTGTTTAGGGGAGTCATTGTGTGTAAACACATAGGAATAATCGATCTAATTACCCATGATCCGATCACGATATTGGAAAAATATTTATCTTATAAAGATCAAGTTCATTTTTTATGTCACCCCTAATGATTCTATCAGAAATTATATCTTTCAATTTCTCATCATTATTATCTTAGCCTCAAAATATATTTGTATTTTTAGTCTGACTTTAACAATCTTCTCATTTAGAAGATGCCAGTCAAATATCATCATCAATAGCAACCACTGAAAATAATAATGATTTAGATTCTAATTCCATGCACAGTGACCACAATGGAGAGACTGAGGATTATCATCCAGCACCACATACCAACAGAATAACATGTGTCACAGACATGTGAGTAGAACTGAAACAAAGCAGCCAGTTTGTTGGTCACTGAGAGGTAAGTCATAATAGCAGGCACAGTTGTGAAGACAAAGAAATAGAAGACAAGTCCATGATCTCCTAGAGCTTCTCTTTTGGTTTAAGAGGCAAGAAAAAGTTACTTGAACACATATGAGGAATGCGAATCATGTAAATGAATCCTAAGACACGGTGGGAGCAGTCCCACCAGGAAGTGCAGGAGTGGAGAGGCTCTGACGTCACTGGGGAGGCATGGTGGGGGCTTCGTGAAGGAGCGATCCGGGAGGTCTGAAGTCCAGCGGGCAACCTGAGAAGGGCATCACAGCTGTTGGAAGCGGAAAGACTGGCTGGACAGAGCTCAGCTTGTGCTTGAGGAGGGAGCAAGGAGTCAAGTGTGCTGATGTCCTGATTTGGAAAATACTGAGATGGTGAGAACCAAAGCTGGCCGGCTGGTGGGGCCATAGCACAGAGGTCCTCATATACTCGGATGCAGGGTTTGAACCTATATTCTTATCTGTGCTGAATTATGACAGGTCAAAGTGTACATTGACAAATTCTTAATGCTTCAGCAATTTTTACCAACCACTTTTTTGCTTCTACTTATAAAGCCAAAGAGGGGCAAGAAAGGGCTAGAGGAATGTTTCTAGAATCAAAGCCAAGATCTCCAGATTCTAATACTACCTGCGTTGCTACTTAGTTATATGAACTTGTGCAAATCTTGTTATTCTTCTGTAGTTTAACTTTGCATTTGTAACATGAGATGGTAAAACTGATACATAACTCAATATTTATTTTTTTAAAAGTGGAAACAATAAATGCACAAAACCCAGAAGTTAGAATTTAGGGATATCAAGACTACTATTGTCATCAGTGTGATTCTGCAAGTTCTCCAGAAAAATTCACATTAGGACTTATAGATGCGGGGCTACCTTCAGCCATCCGTGCATTCGACTCTGCCCCAGGTGCCCAAACGGTACGCTTCGTGGAGCTTATATTCTAATGGGGAAGTATGATTGGTTGCCAGGGCTGCCATAGGACTGCAGACTGGGTGGTTTAAATAACAGAATTTTATTTTTTACAATTCTGGAGGCCAGAAGTTTGAGATCACGGTGTCAGCAGGGTTGCTTCGTCTGAGGCCTCTCTCTTGGACTTGTAGATGGCTGTCTTCCACTTGTGTCTTCACATGGTCCTCCCTCTATGAGTGTGTGTCGGTGTGCCTGTGTGTGCTAATCTCTTCATAGAAGGACACCAGTCATATTGGAAGGGAGGCTACACATATGACCTCATTTTACCTCAATCCCCTCTCTAAAGGGCCTATCTCCAAACACAGTCACAGTCTGAGGTACTGGGTGTGAGAGCATAGGAATTTTTCAGGGACACTAATGTGGCCCATAACAGAGAGAGAAGTAATAAACAAGTAAACAAATAAAGAATAAAATGGAGTAACACGATACAGACTCGTGTGAGTGGAATTGCTATAGAGCGAAGAATGCAAACGCCACCAGGCTTTGAAAGACAGGGTAGATGTCCCTGCAGGAGAGCAGCAGTGGAGCTATCACAAGATGAGACAAGCTCTGTGTGCTTGAGACTGAGCATGCACCAGTTGGAGGGCTTGGTTTGGGTCTCTGCAGCGTAGGGGCACAGTGCAAAGGTGTCTAACCCACTTCTATCAAAAGGGCTCCTGGCCAGAGATGCTGAGGGTGCCCATGCCTCCATGAGAGTCTGCCTCTGGGAAGTGGCTGGCTTAGGTGGTGTCCTCGGACAGGCTGGGGGTGCCTCTCATCCCTCCCCAAGAGGAAGTCAGCACAGCATGGCTGAAAGCAGCAAGGGCATGGCTGCAGGCAGGTGAAAACACAGTGGTGTGCGTTAGGGGGACTTCAGGAGAGAGATTCCTGGAAATAGGAGTTAGCCTCGGACAAACCCCTCAAAAACACCAGAGAGTTATTATCATTTGTTGTTGCCTCTGGAAACTGCTTGATTGCACCAGCGACTGCTAAATAACGATTTTTTCCTTTTACCCTTGTCTTTCCCAACCCCACCTCCGCCATGGAGGGCCGGGAGGCACAGGGTGGGCGGGCAGAGAGGCAAGAAGCACAGCCTGAGGCAGGCAAGGGTTCTGGGAGTTCTGACTTGCGGGGGAATGAGGTTTTTACTGAAGGGAATGAGAGAGTTACTGTGTGGGGGAGAGTAGAGCGATTATCTGAGTGTCAGGACTGTAGATGAGACCTGCCTGCCAGCCTGCTTCAGACGCGGGGAGGGAGGAAGCGGAGGCAGAGTGAGTTTTCAGGGGGCGGAGGGCAGGAGCATCAGCGTCATTTTTCCCATGTGTTTTGGGGAGGCTTGGTCTTTTGAAATACTGGTTTTACCCTCTGAGAAAATACTGGTTATCTAAATCACAGCTCCGCAAACTCTGTCAAGGGCCAGAGAGGAAATAGTTTAGGCTTTGTTGGCCAAGGGCAGCCTCGGGATGTTATGCAGGTCCTTACAGAACAACAAGGAAACATATCTGCATACCATTTTCATTGATGAAATTCAGAATATAATAATAGAGCACACCTTTTTGTAACACAGGTCTTATAGAAGAATGGGATTCTTTTCTTGAGGGGAACATCGTTTTCTTCACTGGAGTTAAAGTTAGTGTTGCCATCACAAATCAACTGTAAATGTTCATCTGTGTTAGCCATTATTAGCTTGAGGGCGGAACGGAAAGACGGGCCACTGGTTCCTTTGGGCCCACAGGCTATAGTTTGCCTTGTTTGATGAGCGTGGTCTAAAAAAATACGTTTTATTTAGCTTTGTTATTCCATTTGCAAACATCAAATGAATAGAAAGAGATGGTAATTGCAAAAATGAATTATATTGGCTGAAGCCCTCTGGGGTAATGGATAATCCCTATCCTCTCAGAGAAAGAGAAAAGGTGGCTTGGTTTTCTTTCTTCAATATGATTCCATGAGAAGCAAGAAATTAGAACAACTAGACATATCTCATGATACTAAAGTAAGTTTTTATTTTGTCTTCATCAATCATTTAATAAATGCTCTGCATTTTTCTATGTACCCTTTCATAATTACTAATGCCCAAGAAAGTGCAAATATTAGTCAACCTCTTCCAGATTTGTGGCAGGACATGAATGGAGTTGTTTAAATGCCACAGTTCTGAACGTGACAAATATTATCGACTTCTGGGTTACAAATCGTGTGTGTGTGTGTGTGTGTGTGTGTGTGTGTTGGGGTGGGATGAAGGGCACAGAAAAAAGAAGAAAGAAGGGGGCAGAATGACAGATTATGTATAGTAAAATGGGATGGGGCGTGCTGGGACAGGGGATAGCTGGAAAAGTTTAGATGCAGGATTCGCTGCATTTGTAAATTATGGCTGAAATATTTCACAGATCCAAAAGGATTCCTTGACATCTCTGTACCTCACATACAGCAGCTTTATAAATATATACAAAAGTGAGGATCTTAATGTGGGAAGAATATAAGTGCATTTCTCATGAGCCTTGAATTGGCAAGAGTTGTGGATTGTTAATAATTCAAATCACCCAGCTCTTTAATACAGTCACCATTACACCTCTTCATTATTGATACTATTGACTGCAGGTACCTTGCAATTTTTGTTGTATTCACATCACCCATTACTCTTTCTTTTCTAACTTTTCAGAAAATCAGTTGTGTCAGTGTACAGTTCTCTTTGTTAAGAATAAAAGCTACAAATAAATGAGCCTTCAAAAAAGGCAGTAGAAATAAACTCTCTAGGTTAGGAAACACTTGCTATTTTATTGAAATTTCCTTCACTGTATAGTCAGGAACAGAAAAAAAAATTATTGTTATGTGTACTCATTTTATTCCTGTTAGTGGTTAGCACTAGTATATCTGAAGTCGCCCTGTTATAATTCTTACATCTTCAGCAAATATTTATTGGGCACTTACTGAGTTTGTAATCACACTATGAATTCTGAGTTTTTCCATAGCTTTTGGAGAAGTAATTCTCCTTTCTACAGTATTTCAGTCTTGATAGCAATTGTTATTTATTTTTAGATGATACATCAATAGGATATAAATTGTATTTTCATAAACCTACCAACTATTGAAGTAATTGCATTTATTATTTTTCTTCAAAGATGAGAACTTTGCTATTTTTACCTATATTTCATTAGTGTTGCGTAACACTTTTAAACTTATTTATTTTCTTTTACCAGTGCATAATATTTTATTTTCTGGTTTGTCAGCTTTGATTTTTTACTTTAAACTTTAGGTAGCATTAAGAAAAAAATATGTATCATAGAATTTGAGCATTTTTAGAAATGCAGAAAGTCAAGTTCAACTTTCCAACCAATGGAAAAATTTGCTGCACTAGAACCTTAGCTAAACCCATTGAATGACAGGAAGCCTCAAAGAAAGCATATTCAATTTATGTGAATTTCCTTTTGTGACGAAGGCAGATAGGACAGAGAAGGAAACTGGTCGACTTAGAGATGCATCAGTTAACTCTTCAAAGTCTGGAATAAACTTAGAATTTGAAATTGCACACTCTTGATCTAGAAATCTGAATATTGACTGCAAGTACACATCCTTATTTCAGTACTCACCTGTGTTTTTTAAATTGTGAAACCAGTAAAGCATGATGATGATTGGCATCCCTCTGCCGTGAAAAAGAAGGCTAATAGTGTTAAAAATTCAATTCATCCAACACAAAGTTCTAAAAGTTTTATGCCTTATAGAATTACTTGAGCACTCTCCAAAATCCCATATCCATGTCACAACCAATATTAAGTCCAAATATAACCAGTCCTTTTCTTTTTAATAGTCTTCATTTTTTTAAAGAGGAGTTTTAAATTCACAGCAAAGCTGAGCAGGAAGTACACAGAATTTCCATATCTGACCCCGCTTTCAAACATGTGCAGCCTCTCTCGCTATCAACGTCTTACACCAGAGCGGTATATTAGTTACAATCAATGAACATACATTGCCACATCATTGTCATCTAAAGTTCCCAGATGATTCTAATGTGCAGCAAAGTTTAAAACCACTAATCCAGGAATCGGATATAAACGCAGCTGATTGTGCACTGGTTTGCATCTTGTAGCTATAGTTGATATTTACAGCTCAAGTTTATGCTGATGGATCGTGAGTCTGTGAGTGGTCAGTGGCCATGTCACACTTACTGTTAGTATTGTGAATACCACACAGGATATGACTATGAAATCCACCTTGCAAAGTACTCCCAGAACCACAGTCCTATTACGTGAACACCCTCATGTAACACAGGCCTTTGCCTGTTTCCGATGTGAATGGTCTCTGTGAGTGGGTTCAGACGTTCTACTTTAACCAGCAGTGTTTATATGCAGAATCAAATGTCCAGGACAGACTTTGCAACCGAAGTCTAGATTTATAAATTACTTTTGAAATGTATTCCTCTTCTCCAAAGTTATTTTTAGGTTCAAAGTGGAGGTAGGAAAGGCAGGGTAATGAGGCAGCAGTGAGAATTCCATGACTGTAGCCACTCCCGATATGATGTTCGTCAGTCTTGCAAGAACTGACGACTGGTAGAAACTGCAGGAGGCAAAATTCAGCCATATGCAGGAGGATGCCTCCTGCAGCCCTCAGCGTGCCTTCTGTGGCCGGGTCTGCTGAGGGAGGGCTTGATGTGATTTCAACACACCAGTGAAATTGAGCCAGTGCAACTGTATTTTACTTTTTCCATAATTTCAGCCTCCCCAGGATGAGCCAAGATGTCCTAAACTACTTGAAATGAAGTCCTAAACTTCCTGAAATGAATAATCTGGAAATATCAATAAAACATCTTAAGATAGTTTCACAGAGAAACGGAAAAAGAAAAAAAAACACACACAATAGCACAGAACTGGCTGAATCATTTCTGAATTGATAACACAAACAAAACTTTCATTTTCTTTTCATTATATTCTTTACACATTTTGAAAGACAGGCTTATAAAACAGTATAACACTGTTCACTCAGGAAAATTACAGGCTTACCATTAGGCCAGAATTATACCTGATTTTCCTAAGAATAAGAATATTTTAGCTCATTTAGTGTCCCTTGGATCTATCTATGTATCCATCTGAGTGCTTAATTGATCCTGGTTTTCCAAACAGTGAAACAGACAAGGTAATTTCTTTATTTTATTTTGTCTGACCACAATATATACTCTATATGCTTTCTATGTACTCAATTATGTTTCTGCTAATAGTATGTCTTATATATGATGCTTCTGTTAATTAATAGCATTAAAATATGAGCAATAGTTTACATTAAACTATATTTTTGTTTTTGTTGTTAAAGACAGGGTCTTGCTTGGTCATTTAGGCCAGAGTACAGGGCACAGTCATAGCTTACTGCAGCCTTGAAGTCCTGGGCTCAAGTAATCCTCATGCTTTAGCCTCCAGAGTAGTTGGGACTACAGGCATTCATCACCATGCCCAGGTAATTTTTTGTACTTTTTATAGAGACAGGGTCTTGCTATGTTGCCCAGGCTGGTCTTGAACTCCTGGACTCAAGAGATCCTCCCTCCTCAGCCTCCCCAAATGCTGGAATTACAGGCATTCACCATGATGCCTGGCCACATTAAACTGTATTATGACTCCACCATCCTCCATGAATCCCTCTATCTGTTTCTACCTCTGTTCCTCCAGCCTGCCGGCGTGTGAATCTTCTTTTCTTCCATTCATTCAAGAATTTACGGAACACCTCTGTACACAAGACACTGTTCAGTCACTGAGATTTTAGAGATGAAAGAGATGCAACCACCCTCTTCAAGATGCAAATAATCTAATACTGAGGCCGACAAAGAAGACAACAATGGCGACCGTGTGTGATTAGTCACACGTGGTTACAGGTTGCCTTGGCTTTATAAAGGATGGAGCTCTAACTGCAGGCAGCTGGGAGATGTGGACACATTTTAGTCAAAGGGAGGGATCTGATGGGTGTTTTATTTTGAGTGTTATTCACTCTTAAGAGGGATTTTCTGCTGGCAATGTGAGGGAAAGATTGCAAGCAGATGGGGTGGACATAGATAGATCAGAACAGAAGCCACCATTTCAATTAAAGAAGAAAACGTAAATCTTGAAATATCTCTATGGCAAGAGAAAGGAGAGGAAGATGCATACAGAAAAATTAGGGAGATGAACTCAAAGGAATTATTGAATGAATAAAGAAAGTTAAAAAAAGGAACGGATAGGCAACGGTTTTTGTAAATTGTGGTAGCATTAGTCTAAGGAGGTGATAACTACTGCCCTGACAATATCTTGGGCCTTTCACTTTCTTTCTTTTAACAATGGCTCTGATCTATTTCCAGCACATCTGTTTACAGTTGATTGTTTGCTCCATGTCAGTACTGTTCCACATAAATCAGTTCTTTTGATCATCAGCATAACCCTAGCAGTATGTTTTATTATTTCCATTTCAAAGGGGAGGAAACTGAGGTACAAAGAGTTTAAGTCAGTTCCCCTCTGTCTGGCACTGTTCAAACCCAGCAGAACAGGGCAGAGCCCCCAAGCTTCAGATTGTCTCAGCGCAGTACCAGAGGTGCCATCCACAAAGAGACTGACGTGAACAGTATCTCTGGAGCTGAGGAGTGAGGCAGCTCTGTCTGGTGCCTGAACTCACCAATGCTGCCCCATCCGGCCTCTGGGGAGGGAGCAAATTGCAGGGACACATGTTTAGTTTTGAATGTGTTCAACCTGACATATCTGCAATACATGCTGGTAGAAGCATTCTCATAAAGACCCTACAATGTGGGGAAGATTTATAGACCAGGGAATCATTGTATGAATAAGAATGGAGATAAAACATAGATGAAATTTCACAGGGAAAGAATAGTAAGGAGAGACAGATCGCTTAGGTAGCAAATCCTGATGATGTTGTACAGCAGTAGTTTTCAAATATGGATGCACAGAAGAATCACCTGGGGACTT
Organism: Papio anubis; assembly: GCF_008728515.1. Lineage (NCBI taxonomy): Eukaryota > Metazoa > Chordata > Mammalia > Primates > Cercopithecidae > Papio > Papio anubis. Next base: position 84,282,024 of record NC_044990.1, on the reverse strand, counting down.
CAAAAATTCCTTATGTTCAGGCTCCACTCTTGGCTAATTAAATCAGAATGTCTGGACATGAGACCCAGGTATGGGCATTTTAAAATCTCCCCAAGGTGATTCTAAGATGCAGTTAAGTTTATGTGTCATTGATTTGGAGCTGTTATTCTTACAGTCTCATGTGCATCAGAATCACCAGGAGGGCTTATTAAAACACAGATTGCTGGGCCTGCCCCTAAGTCAGGTTCTTCAGATGGGTCAAAATGCCTAAGGACTGGAAAGCACTGTTGTAATTCCAATATTATATGGCTCTTCCTTATAGAGGTGACTCAATTCAGAATTGAAAAGTGAATTTCAACAAGTTTTCCTTAATTCTAAGAAATCTTCCATCACTATCTTTTGGGAATAAGTATTCTCCCCCACACCACAGGGATAGGAAGTACCAACATATTAATTCTTTTACTAGAATATAAATTCCAGATGATCAAGGACTGCCTGTTTTAGTCACTGTTCTACCTTAGTTTAGAACTGCACCTGGTGTATGGTATATGCTTAGTCAGTATTTTTTAGATAAATAAATACTGCAAAACTCTATATACAGTTTTTAATTCATCCATTCTATACCTCTGACGCTATGTGGCAAGAACTGTGCTCCCGCTGTGAAAACAGGTAAATAAAACTGCTGTGGTTTCTGTTTTCATGAATGGAACTTACAAACTAGAGTTAAGAATGCAGTGCAAACATACTAATAAAAATGTGATAATTTTTATGTGGCATATTTTTGCTTCTGTTGGTAAACAATTATTTTCTTTTCTTTTTAATCTTTAGTCACTGGTTTTATAAAATTGTTCCATAAAATGCTTTCCTTATATGTAGTAGTTACTATGTGTTGTTAGGATTAAATACAATTAAATTATATACATATAGATGAATAATGTTAAGTGGCTATTATAATGGGGCAGATAAGGTATGTAAAGATAGAACACTTGGTGGTCTCACAGTACTCCTGAAAACATTAAGAATGTTAATAAAGTCAACAGATTGTTTAAAAGATGTATAAATTATTGTCAAAGTCTGAAGTTTATGTAGTGATTTCACCAATACCTCTGGGACAATGCATTGAACAAGGTCTTATGTAGGTTTTATATTCCTAAAGGCTAGTTTTGAAAGCCATATAAGTCTGAATGACTATGTAAAAGTTAGAAAGACTGTAGTCTGTTGACCCAGGACTTTAACAAATTCTGTTTCAGAGGTATAATCTCAGATCATAATAATAGAAGACTGATGAAGACCTTAAAATTTTCCTTAATTATCTTTGTAACACATCCACCAACTGATAATCTGACTTTGGAGCAAACTCCTCTAATTTTACAAAACTTTCCTCCAGGCACGTTATTCCCCTTTTTCACACCAATGACTTCTTTATACTGGATTGTCATCTCACTCTCTGTTTTTCATCACCGTTCTCAATAATCATGGAGAGAAGATAAGAAATGTAATCTCTTCTTCTTGTTTGTTATTTTCTGTTCTCTCCTTAATGCCCCCCCTTTTTTTTTTTAGAAAAAAAACTTCCTCAATCTTCTCTCCAACAATATAGTTTTCAGTTTCTTTTCATATTCATAGTTCCTCATATAACAAATATTTGAGATTTCCTCCATTTCTGCTCCCTTTGAATCAGATACATACGTATGTATTGATAGACAGGTAGAATATAAATGCAGATATAGATAACTGTTTGTACATACACATATTCACATGCATTGCTGTTAATTTTGCTCACTCAGAATTAATGTCTAGTTTCAGATGTCTTATCAGCTTTTCTCCTTTATCTCCCAATTGCTAATGAATGTCCTCCTTTCCCATGCTTGCTTAGGGTAGCAGAGTTTCAGAATGGTTACTGTATTTCCACAATTACAAGATATGCCATTAGTGACATTTCTGTTTATCACTTTCTCTTTTCTTTCTTGATATAAGACTCCAAAAGAGTTTCTAGTCAAGAGTGATCACGGACTCCCCGTTTCAGCATGGTATCTGTTAGACTTTTGAGTATGTATGAAAGGTTACGATATGTTCATTTTTCTAAAGATAAGATTCATAATTCCATCAGAATCTCCAAGTGTTCGTGACCCACATAATATTAAGAATCATTCATTTAGTTCTGGATGGTGACATCTTAAAATACTGCAAATCTTTTCCTCCTCTTCAACTATTTGTGATTGTCATTTTTATCAGCCTCCCCAAGTCCATTGGGGAGTAACATGGAATGTAAATGGACAAGTACCCTGGTGAATATTTCAATTAGTAGGCTGGGAGTTGCTTTTCTGGGCATTCGTTAAGCATTATTTAACAAGGGCTGCAGACAACCTGCTCGCTACTACAGATAATTGTGGGCCAGTTAAAGGGCTTATTCCTGGCAATTCGGTTAGCCTCTTGAGCCTCAGATTTTTTTTTTTTTTTTTTTTTTTTAGATGGAGTTTCGCTCTTGTCGCCTAGGTGGGAGTACAGTGGCACGATCTCGGCTCACTGCAACCTCTGCCTCAGCCTCCTGAGTAGCTGAGGTTACAGGAACCTGCCAACACGTCTGGCTAATTTTTGTATTTTTAGTAAAGACAGGGTTTCACCATGTTGGCCAGGCTGGTCTCGAACTCCTGACCTTAGGTGATCCGCCTGCTTCAGCCTCCCAAAGTGCTGGGATTACAGTCGTGAGCCACCGTGCAGATTCCTGACATATAAAATGGGAATAATAAGGTCATATTCATGTGTTTGTCAGAAAATGACGTTAAGGAACATACATGAAAGACTCAATGAAGGCTCCTTTGTTTGTTATTTGGCCTTAATAAAGCCTCGGTGCGACACACTTTTCCAAGTCTGTCACACATTGTAATGCATAAGTGCTCATAACAGCACTGTGGAGCGTGCGAATGTCACCATCATGCCTAATTTATAAGAGGGAAAAGTGGGCCGGGCGCGGTGGCTCAAGCCTGTAATCCCAGCACTTTGGGAGGCCGAGGCGGGCGGATCACGAGGTCAGGAGATCCAGACCATCCTGGCTAACATGGTGAAACCCCGTCTCTACTAAAAAATACAAAAAAAAAACTAGCCGGGCGAGGTGGCGGGCGCCTGTAGTCCCAGCTACTCGGGAGGCTGAGGCAGGAGAATAGCGTGAACCCGGGAGGCGGAGCTTGCAGTGAGCTGAGATCGCGCCACTGCACTCCAGCCTGGGCGACAGAGCGAGACTCCGTCTCAAAACAAAACAAACAAACAAACAAAAAACAGAGGGAAAAGTGAAGTACCAGCAAGCTAAGTGACTTGCTCAAGGTTCCCCCGCCGGTGTGGAGAGCTGGGATCTGAACCCCTCAGCTGAGCTCCTGGATTTTATTTGTTGTCTGTTTCTTTTCCTCACAGTGCTCTAATAGGTTATGTCCCAACAGCTTGAAAAACGTGTTTGAAAGAGAGCCCCGCCCTGCCCCTAGAATCTCTACCCTCCAGGACTGACTCCGGAATTGACAGGAGATTCATTATTCTAGAGCCAGTGGCCTCACAGCTGTTGGCAATTCAACTTTCCTGTGCCCTCCTGGAAGCGTCAGAAAGCAGCTGTGGGAAAGGCTGAGCTGCTGAGTGAGCAGAGAACACCTCACTGCATGCGACCCGGTGACCCGGTGTCCGCTGGACCAGCAAGGCGGAGCCTGAGCACAGCCGAAGGCTGGTGCACAGGGAGCAGGCAGGGCCGCGGGCCGCAGGGGATTTCTTTCCAGGGGAGAGTTTTGAAAGGAATAACTGATTCCAAAACTTGGGAGGGACTTAAGACATCTTGGTGTTTATAAAAACCACTACCAGAAACACATGTGCTCTCTCCAAATGGGTATTCAGTTCAAAGCTGGTGATTAATGAATTTCTTAAAATCTGTGTATGTGTAACAGTCATGTAAACTCTATATGGGGTGAACAAAACAGTCATTAATTTGAAGATAAATTTTCTTTCTTAGTCAAACTTTCCAATGTTCCTTAAACATGTGTTTACGTAAAATTTATTTATAGTGAATTTGTACCCTCCCTTAGTAATCACTGAAGATGTGTGTGTATGTGTATGTGTGTGTATAAATAGGAAATGTCTCCCGTTAATTCCAGCTAACACCTTTGTTATTTATACCAGGGTACATAAGTCTCTCTTTATGACTGAACATCTGTTGCTGGAAGAATGGTTTTGTTGGCAGAAAAGAGTGATATATTTTTGAACCAAGCAAAAGAAGAGATCAATCATAGAAGAGAAAAATAATCTTGTTCCATACGTTAAATATGCTTCAGGACGAAGCTAAACACTTGCCCACAAACGGACACAGTGATTGAAAGCTCTTCCTAACTCGTTCCTAGATGGCAGCTAAAGCTCAGAATTTAGTCTGTATATTCACTCTTCTAGATGACCTTATGAGCTTTTAGAGGCCCTATGATTTATCCCATTTTTCATGAAGTCATCCCTATTCGTGAGCAGTTTGTTTATGACATTTTAGTATTTGCCTTTAACTATTATATTTCTTAAAACTTTCAACATTTGCTGAGAAATTAAAATTTAATCAATCCTTATTAACTAAACATCTTAAAGTAATATCTTCCAAATTACTTTAGCGTATAATTCAGTTTATTAATAGAATTTATTTTATTATTATTTATTTTTATTTTTAATTGTTTATTAAAACAAGTTTATTATTAATGAATATTTTTCTTAGCTATATTGTTGTTAAAATGAAGCAAATTGATATAAAGATCACTCAAGATAAAAATCTCACCTGATAAAAAATGTTAATTTCTTTTTTGGAATTAGGTATAATTAAGAATTTATAAATCTAAATGTGCACCGTAGAAAACTTGGAAAATATTAAAACACAGAGTGAGAGAAATAGTGATAAAATTTGCTTTTAATTCATCTCTTGGGTCTCCCTCTGACATCAACAATTCAGAATGAGGGTGTTAGATTTCAGAGAAATAAGAAGGGCAGGAATTACTTGAGAGTGAATTTAATTATAAAAATATTTAATATATGATATTTTAAAATAAATGATGATAATTAGATAATAATTATTACCTTTTATTGGCTTAAGATTGACTGATTCAGGTGATAAACAAAGTACAGGTTTCTAGAGAAAAGGAAAGCTGAATGTGCCTTCCAAGTCCCCAGGATAAAGACTATTCGTGTTTCACATCTGTCAGTCGTGTCAGCTTTTTCTTAAGACTTACAGATCCTATGAAGATTGTAAGAGCGCCTATAATTCTAAAAGATGAGGCCAACTTATTTGGACAACGTGGCAGTGGCGAGTAATTTCAGTAGATCCAGCACAGCATATTGGGAAGAACTACTTGTGTTAATTACCTACTCTTTTCCTCCAACAGTCCTGTTTTGAAAAGAAAACAGCAAATTTATCAGTAATGCTAAATGAACTAGGGATGTGCCAACGAAGATAAAGGAAAAACAAACATGTTTGATTTGTTTTCAGATTCCTAATATTAGAGAAAAATTAGAATAGATTCTAAAATTTATGAAAGATAATTACACTTGATGATGTGTTGATATATTATAAACAAATGTGTCCTCCAGGCTAAAATTATAATAATGCTTTAAATCCCCATTTTATTTGAAGATTCTTTTTCATTCAGGAAAACAAAGTTCTGCATTGGGATGCATCATGAACTAAGACACAGAGTGGCTCCCGGGGCAAAGGGAAACCCAGTTTCTGGCATCCAGTGCCTTCCTGTGCTCTGCTGTTGCTTTTTGGGCACCAGCGGCTTTCTATTGGTTCTCCCTGAATCATGAATCTTTTTTTCTTACTCCTTTTTTAAAGGCTCCGCATGTGCTGTTGCCTCTCTCTTTAAAACCAGATGTCCCGCAAGATTCAGTTCTTAGGTTTTTGATCTTCCCTTTCTACATACTATCCATTTTAAGTCTCTTCCATTCTGAGAACTGCATTGATATCAACAAATTGATGGTTTCCAAATTTGCTCTGTGACTTTTATCCCTTCCCTAAGCTTCACTCCTTTGTCACTACCTGTAAGATGAATATCTTCTCACTGTTGTGCTGAGACCGCTGCAAATGTTTCGTGTATTAGCAGGATTCTTTTCTTTTTCTTGCCCCCATTCCTGTAGATGACACTATTTGAATTGTCAAAAGCTCAAAGTCTTGGAGGATGATGAGAACTATTCTCAATTTGTGCTGGTAACTGTTTAACAACCTTTTTTTTTTTTTCAACAAAAACAACAATCCTTGATATGTACCAGTTGCGGATATCCATGGGGTAAATGTTCCCAGCAGACTAATTTAACCTGCCAGTCAGAGGCACTGCCAGGAGCATAGGGAGGAGATGTGCACAGTTGACCCTGGCGAGCTGGTACGAGCTGGCTACGGCACACTACAGGTGACTCTGAAATTCATTCTGGTAGAGTGAAAAGAACTGATGTGTGTATTTGATAAGTGTTGGTTGAATTAAAGGATAAATAAATGGCTCTGTAAGACAATTTAGAAACATTCAATGTAACTTTTGCTTGTATACAGAGAACATGGTCATGCACAGAACATAACCTCCGATATTTTTTGGGTGGGAGTGAGGGTGTGAGTTTTGACTTCCTCACTGTAGTTCAGCAAAAATCTCACGAACTTGTGTAGAAGGTAGAGAAATACAGAGCGGGTAACCAAAGAGTTATATAAATGAATAGCTCATCAAGTTAACACTTAAGCATGTTGATTAAGGAACACTATTCAGTCTGGCTGAAAAGCTCTGACGGTGTGCCGTTGCCCCCATCTTTTGATCCTCTCAAAACTGCGTGGTATAATGATGAATTTTGCCGTTACTCAGTGCATGGAGGAGTAGCTGTTACAGAGGATGACAAAGTCAGGATGAAAAAAATTGACAAATTAAAATAATGAATCACAATAACAAAACCAAAATTTAACAGTAGCCTTGCGTTCTACATCTAGGTTAAAAATCATTTTTAACAATGAAAGTGTAATCAAGCTTGACGATATTTGCTGAAAGACAGACATGCAAGTTTTAGCTGATTGCAAATTCAATATAAAGCAATAGAGAATACGATTGTTAAACTGGCTAATGTATTTGTAGAGTGATTTCAATAGAAATGCAGTGTAGAGCAAGGTGCAACAACCCCGATATTGCCAATCTGCAAGTTTGGAGTGTGGGTCTGCAAGCTGGAGGGAGTCCAGAGGGAATGACATCCTGCCATGCCTCTTACATTGCATCCCAGGGGCTTGTTCCTTTACCTTAAGAGGTCCTACAACCTCGTATCATGCCCACATGTTTGTCCATCCTGTTCCATATACATATATTGACTTCATTTTCTTCCAATTAAAGCTCTTTTATGTTCTACTACTCAGCTATTACTTTTTCTTGTGTCAAAATAAAAATAATAACTCTTCCTTTCTACTTCCTCAAAGTTGCTTGTACTTTTATTCTGCACTTTTTTTTTCAACCTTTCCTTGTAGGTAATTACCTGTCTTTCCTGTCATGTGAACATTTATCACGTGCTGACTTGATGTCAGGCACCTCACTCTGTCCTGTCACATATGTGATTTCTGCAGTAGAAGTTAGGGCTTCGAGGACAGAGATCATGTCTTGTCATCTTCATTAGTGTTTTCATGATCAACAGGCTCTTTAGGAAAGAAAATTGACTTGAATTAACGTGAAATGAATTGATAAAATCTGAATTTAAAGAAAGTCACGATGGAATCACCGTGAAGATTCAGGCTTCTCCCAGCTTTCTGGACTTTTTCAGTGTCAGTGAGGGCTGTCTCATATGCACTGTGTTCTTGATATTGGATTTCCACAAGTGTGGAAATTTATTTTGTGTGCGTTTATTCATTCACAAATGGGCCAGGCACTACGCTAGACTGTGAAGATTAACAACTTTTATTTCAAAACTTTATATTCCAGAGATTCATTTTTGAACTGTCAGGCCTTGCCACAGTGCGATTGATTGTTGCCTATGAATTGTTTTTAGAGTATGAAAATCTATGAAAAATTCTGTACCAGCAGTGCAGTTTGTTCTTTAGGGTTCCTAAGGATTCAAAAAAGTACCAGATAATGAATCGTAAGTATATTTTTTATGACTAATGGTGGAAAAGTTGGTAGACAATCCTCAGTCCTGTCTGGAGTTTTCCCATGTGTATGTCTGCTTTTCTAGTTATTTCAAAGAAAATCATAGTTCTGGTAAAGCAAGCATCTTCTCAAGGATCTCTGACGGTTTAACACTAGGCAACCTGTAAATGATGGAAATTTATTTCTCACAGTTCTGGAGACTGGGAAGTCCAAGATCAAGACAGCAGCAGATTGGATGCCTGGTGAGGGCCCCTTCCTGATTTATAGATGCCACTTTCTCTCTGTGTCCTCACATGATGGAAGGGGCAAGGCAGGTCTTTTGGGCCTCTTTTGCAAGCATACTGTTCCCACTCATGAGAGATCACTCTCATGGTCTTGTCATCTCCAGATGCCATCTCATTGGTGATTGGATTTTAACATGTACATGGGAAGGGCTTCAAACATTGAGGCCAGAACACCTACTCAACAGTATTCCAGTACCACCAAGCATGTTATAATCAGCTGAGTGCTTGAGTTTTACACATTTTCTCATTCTATTTGTATTAGTCCATTCTCACACTGCTATAAAGATACTACTTGAGACTGGGTAATTTATAAGAAAAGGAGATTTACTTGACTCAGAGTTCTCCATTACTGGGGATGCCTCAGGAAACTTACAACCATGGCAGAAGGTGAAGGGGAAGCAAGGCACGTCTTACATGGTGACAGGTGAGAGAGAGAGTGCAGGGGAAACTGACACTTTTAAACCATCAGATCTTGTGAGAACTCCCTCACTATCATGAGGACAGCATGGAGGAAACCACCCCCCATGAACAAATTACCTCCCCCCAGTTCCCTCCCTTGAAAAGTGGGGATTACAATTCAAGAAGAAACTTGGGTGGGGACACAGAGCCAAATCATATCGTATTCTATTGGAGTGAATGTGCACAACAAAATAGGGAGAAAAAACTAAAATTTTAATTTTTTTTTTGTTGTTGTTAATTGGGAGATCTTCATACAAGAAATTTACAAAATGGTAATTTTAATACTGTATCATTCACATGGTAATAGTTTGTTTACTTGTGAACTGATGACTACTAATTTTGAGACTGGTGGATTAAATATTTTAACATACATTTGTGGTCAAGGGGAGTGGATAGTTCTCACTAAATATAAATACTGCACAGAAAGACTTGGATTAATAAAAGTGCTAGTTTCTTTTAGCCTGTGAAGTAAAATGTTCCCTATTTCTTAAGTCATGATAGACTGGCATCCATCCACTTCATGACACAAAGTGTATGTGAACATCAGATGAGTATATCATTCTTTTGACTGTGAAATCCAATATGTCTTTACTCACATTATCTCTGTAATATTCATTGTGTTCCTGATAGGAAAATGTCAGATGGCATTTCTGCCAATGTAGCATCTGAGAAGTTGAGTCAAAGCAGTTCCATGATTTTTCTAAGGTCATGATTCAAATCACTGGGAGAGTAGTGACTATACTCAAGTTGGTGTTAACCATTCTTCACAGGAAGCTATCCTATTACTTTGTAATGTATGTTTCCTATAAAAATATGACTAAGAGGCCAGGTGCAGTGGCTCATGCCTGTAATTCTGACACTTGGGGAGGCTGAGGTGGGCGGATCATGAGGTCAGGAGTTCGAGACCAGCCTGGCCAACATAGTGAAACCCCGTCTCTACTAAAAATACAAAAACTTAGCCAGGTGTGGTGGTGTGCGCCTGTAATCCCAGCTACTCTGGAGGCTGAGGCAGGAGAATTACTTGAACTCGGGAGGCAGAGGTGGAGTGAGTCGAGATCGCCCCATTGCACTCCAGCCTGGGCAACAGTGCGAGACTCTGTCTCAAAAATAATAATAATAATAATAATAATAATAATATGACTAGGGTACATTTCCTGTCTTGCACTGTCTCCATTTCTCTTGCTGATGGCAGTTGTAACTCTTAATGCTTATCTCAGAAAAAATTTAGCTCACAGTATCTATAGAATTTACCATTGCCGGGTAATTCCAAACCTCCATCACTTATGCATGTACTTTGACTAATAATATTAATCAAAAGGGGGGAAAATTATGCTGGAAAAGAATGAGGAAGATTGAGGGACTGTATCATTCTTAGTTCACAAAAAGGCAAGCTGAAATAAGGAAGGAGAAGAATGGAACTTTGATTGTTAATAGAGGCTTAAAGACTCAGATCATTGTTAAATGGAATTTTAGTTGCACATGCAATGTCTTCTTTAAGGTCCATTCAAAAGAAACGTACGTGTGTGTGTGTGTGTATGTGTGTTTCTGTGTGCACACGCACACAAGATGTTCGTGTACATTGGTTTATATTCCAGCCTCTGTGGCTTTTCTTGCTGTTTGGAATATCTTAATAAATCAAGCTGCTCTGCCACTTTATTTATATAAACCAAACCATAAATGTTAACACACTCAACATCAGATTGTTTATTTTTTGTATTTGGGTGAAACATAAAAAATAATTAACCTGAAGTTAATTTGAAGGGCATAATTACAATTTTAGACAACTAATGGGTGTTTATAAGTGCCATAAGCACTGTTTCACAAAAAGGAGATAAAACATTTGAGAAACAGCTTCTTTTTAACTGGAATACAGAATTTATGAGTTGCCACTAAGAGCCAGTCTTCTACCACTTAAAATGGGGAATAGATTCTAGCAAACTAAAAGTTTAAATTTTGAGAGAATAGTGAAAAACTCAGTCCTGGTAAAAACACCCGTACGCACGCACACATACCATATGATTTCAGTTTTTAAACAGTGAGTTGTATGGAAGTACTGGGGGTGTTATTTATCATCTAGTTTTGAAAATACCTGTGAAATAAATCCAACATCGTCAATATTATTAATTACTAAATCCTCATTTCAAAAAGCAAGTAGTATTCTTGACTTTTGATTATGGTTACTTAAATATATTTCTCCACGCTTGGTTTTTTAGTATAGGTTTTTATTTTATATTGTGGATGTGCGTGGGTATGGTGAGCCTGTATTTCTCATTTAAATGTAAAGTTATTCAGCCATCTATCTTGTTTACATTTTCCACTGTCACACTGAAGGGATATACATTACTCATTTTGAACTCTTTAAGTATAACTTTTTAAGCATAAACAATGACTTTTGGTCTTTGAGTTTGTTAGTAATTGAACGTGGGTTGCTTTGTTGTAATGGTAATTCTAATAGTGTAATTTTTCATAAATGAAGTCCTTGTAGCAAGTATAAGTAGGTTGCAGTATATTATAATCATGAGGTTCCTTAATAAAGTGCTAATTGTAACTTGGCTTTAAATGTTACATTTTGTATGCAAATTGGCCTGAGGGGAGTTATTATTTGGTGAACCACACTAACATTAGTTTGTAATTTGTTTCAAGTGTCACACCATTATTACTAATATGTTAGATGTAGTTTATAGAAAAATACTGCTTTCTCATGAGAGAGAAATACATTTTGAGTCAGGAGCTTTGGATATTGTTATTATACTTTAAAGGAAAACAAACAGACACTAGTCAGATTGAGAACTGGGCTGTTTAACACAGGTAGAAGACAACGGGAATCTGTAACACATTAAGTGATTAAAATCTTTTTTTCATTCCTAATGAAGTGTTTAATATCCTCGTAGCAAAGGCTGTTTCTATTATATTATCTGTATTTACAAAATACAGTTTTTCTGATGCTGTCTTATATTAGTATATTAAATCTTTTATTTTCTTTCTTATATAGAATTATTATGAAAGAATACAAACAGGTAAAATGGCCTTCTCACTGGTTTAGGTGGGAGCAGAGCTGCAATCTGTTTGAATAGCAGTGGTTTTCTTCAGAGCTGCCTTATGGGTAGTTGTCTGGATAATTGACTTGAAGTGTGTGCATGAGCTCTGAGGCTGGACATGTGACAGCCAATACTCACTATGACTTGATTCAGTGACACTAAGATTAGTGCGGCGCGTATGAACAGGAGTGAAGACAAAGTAGTAGTGACTCGCATCTGTCTCTATGTTCTACCCACGTTAAGTTTCTGAATTTAAGTTAAAGAATCACTTTATTCCTTGATGACGACTACATGTCATGACTGGAAAAATGTAAGAAACAAAATAAAACAAAACTCCAATAATTTTAACAATAATTTTGCTAAATAATAATAATTTTAATTTAAAACAAAACTCCAATAAACTTTCCTGAACTAGTCTCATACGCTTCCTCAAACGTGCCTGATGGCCCTGAGCACGAGGTTTCGTGCTCCCCACCTGGGAGTGCAGTGAGTGAGATTGAACTGGGTCAAGGCTGTTGGGCATCAAGATGAAAACCCACTGCTTGTCTTGGCTGAACTTAGAGCACGACCAGCGACAAGATGTCCACTTTCCTGAAATTAAATTTCTGCTGGACATTTTCAAATGTTCATGAAGCACTAGGTTGTGGAGATCCAGATATTAAGTAAATCATAAAATAAAAACCTCAAAAATACTAGCCAGCGAGCAATTAACCCATTTCATGTGGTTTCATTGACTTGATTATATTTTATTTTTATACAAAACACAGTATTCATTCACTATTGTTTGAGTCATTGATTCACTGAATTTCGTAGCTATATTTTGATATTATTATTTCTAAACCATTACTTTCAGATAATTGTAAAACAAAATAAAACCAAATCTTTCTAAGTATGCTTATATTTTACTCTGCTAACTAATTTCCGTGCAGTGTGGAACCACACAGCCAGGAATACGTGGCCCCTCTTACGGATGTCAAAGCTCACTTTGGGAAGTGCAGGGTGTGGGACGCTCTTAGTCAACAGTCATGAATCCAGGGAGTTCAGGAGGGTAATTGATTTGAAGAATAAATCAGCAAGCTCACACTGGGGCTGGAAAACAAAGCCTCCCTCAGCATTTTAATAGATAGGCAATCATTAATTTTACCCCAAATTACAAGCATGCTTATAATGTTTCAACAGCTGTTGATGAATTGTTGAACAGCAATAATGGGAGGATGAGAAAATCTTGTTGATAGAAAGTGCATGAGGGTCAGCAGAGTTATGTGAGCACAGCTGTCTGTTCCAACCTCCGGTGACACTGTCAGGCCAGAGCGCTGCCTTAGACTTGCTCTTACGGCTTATAGGATGCACTATTTATTTTTTTCTTTTGAATACATTGGGCTGACTTATTAAAGCTGTTGCATGTTTTCATGTGAATGAACTTTGCAATTTAAAATTTCAAGAGGGTTCAAAGTCTAAAGAATTGTGGCAAATGCATTTATGTTCCCTAATAAAAACAGCTGAGCTGATGGAGATTGGTCTATGTGTTGCTGCCTTTGGACAACACATTTAAAGAGGGTGCATGAGTGTGCTCCTTTTTAGGTAGACATTCTCTAGACCTTTACCCTCTTTGAGACTCAGTTTGACTATCTCTAAAATGTAAATTATTCTTACTTTCTCATGATATTGTAATAATTGAAGAGGAAAACACATATGATATCTAAATATAGAGATTGGCCTATTAAAGATATGAAATAAATATTCCTCTTCCCTTCCCTTTCTCTGCCATTCCAAATGAATGTAAGAGTAAACAGATTTATTTCCACTGAAAAATGAATAAGTTAAACCGTTATGTTTTACTTATCAATTGTATTTTTTTTATTTTTATGCCATTCTGATCTTAAAGCAAATTGAACAAATTTGTAAGTGTATAGCAGATTCTAGAAGTATCTGTTTCATAAGTTTTTACAAGAATATGTGTGTTTATTTGTTTAGGGAATAGGAATTATTTTTATTTAATAAGATTAGACCTGCATCCAACATTTCTGGATTATGATAAAATAAATATAAAAAAATACCTGGGAAGATTTTATTTTTAAATTATTGCATCTTTATTAACAAGAGCACCAGAGAGATTACCTTTCAGGATTATTTCATGTGGATAACCCTCATGGCTTAGAAGAACATGTGCCATATTTGAACCTCAAGACCCTGGGATAATGGATGCTGCTTTATCTTATTCACAGCTATGGTCATCTAGGTAAAGAGAAACTGCCTATACCTACCCATCAGAAGAGATTGCATTCTGAAACAATCAGTTGTTAGGAAATTTTTACCAGTAAATAAAACAGTTATGCTTTAAATGGAAAGATGCAAATGTAGGAGCTCAATTTATTCAGAATGTGGGAGCAGTGAAGGGAACCAATTTTTAAATCTCCTGTCTTAGAAGACATGGCATGTCAGCACCTACTAAGGCAGACCAGCTGTTTTTGAAGCACAGACTTTGTCTTTAAGCAAATGTTGTCTAACTTATCTACCCAGAGAGAGAGATGACTAAATGCTGCATGGTTTCAGTGAAAATACATGTCTAATTGCAGGAGCATTTTCCTCTTTAGGGTCTGACCAAAGCCTTGTAGAGTAGTTTGGACATCACCCTCATTCACCATTTTTTTAATTTCTGTTTTTTAACTTTAAACATGAGATATTCTGTATAATATGCTTCAACAGTGATTTGATTATGCTACTTTTATAGTACCGAACACATTTTCCTTGAATGAAAGCACTATGTAGACTCTGAAGTACAACCCCAAAGCAGCTAGCATTAATTGATGATATCAGTATTAAGTGCCTGCTTCATTTCTAAATGGGCTTTACATTCCTAAGGGCAAGAGTTGGGATTTTTGCCCGGGACACAATAGAGACTCAGACACTCAGAGAAGACACTGAGTGGAGACCCTCCTCCGCTCTGCAAGAATTAGGCCCCAGGGAAGCTGCCCTTGGTAGGAGGGAGACCACAGGAGAGGAGACCTTTATACACTGTCGGCACTGGGGATTTTCATCCTGCTGTTTCTCTTCGTTTATCCTCTTTTCAAAGCAGTAGGAGACTGCCTTTGTCCCAATCCTGCTTACATGGGACTTCATCCTCCCTTTACTGCCAGTCTTTCAGAATGAGTTTGAAAGTTGATGTTTTCAGGTACTAACTTGACCAGATCTACTCAACAAAAAAAATTCTACTTCCACAGCCAGTTCTTATCTGGTTTCCTAGGGGCAGGGAGAGTCTATTACTTGTACCTGTCTCCTGAGCGTGGGATCTTGTTTGCCTGGATTGGTTGCTTAGGTTATCTTTGTGCTCAACCAAATGCCGACTCTCAGGGAGGCAACTGGAAAGGCCCCAGGTTATCTGTGGTGGAGAAATCAGGGGTACCCTCCAACTTCACATGGCTAAGTGGGAGGAGTCAAATGGTCATATGTAATCTCACAGACAAATGTACCATTAGAAGTCATCATAAATGGCAGGAAAGCAGACGATGCCATAAAAAGAGAAAAGTGGGTAAGCTAACTTACATTGGAGGATCAGGGAACGCTTCTCTGAGAAACGATGTTGAAGTGGAGACCTATATCTTTGTCTGGAGTTGGCTAGAGAAGCAGGAGGGAGGGAATAACACTGCAGGCAGAGGTGGCAATGTGTGTGAAGAGTCTGGACCAAGAGACAGGCTGACTTCTGCAATAACAGAAAGTAGTTCTGAGGCTGAGTGTAATAAACTAGGAAGAGGATGAGCATACAATGAGTTTCTAGGGTCAAATCCTGCAGGTCCTGACTTTATTCAAGACACCTTATAATTCAGTCATCTTTTCAAAAAGGAAGCCATAGATAGGACCGACATGTTCCAAAACACCTGTTTTAAAGATTACTCTGTTAGTAATTTAGTAACTACTGAGTTGCTAAAGAACCTAGTAATTTCTAAATTACTGAGAAATAGATTAGAAGTAGTCAAGAGGAGACGCTGGTATTCCAGGGCAGAGGTTTTAGTAGTTACCCACAACAGAGGGATAAGAGACGGGGTGGAAGGAAATGGGCAGAGCTGAGACACATTTTTCAGTTGAAATGGCCACTTATGTGTGTCAGGCTGGGTGCAGGATGGAGGAAGAAAGAATGAACCCAGCCATTCAGGTTCCCAGTGTGAACAATCAAATGTAAAGAGGTTTGCTAAAAAGTAAAAGATGCAGCCAAGAAGAGGTGGCAAGGGCTGAGGATCCGGAGATTTGTTTCAGTTATGAAGTAGGAAATACCAAACAAGCTCAGAGAATAATCCTGAAATAGAGACAGAAGTATGAAAGTTTGAGGCACATAGATGACACGGTCATGGGGCAGAGATAGCTGTTGTCTTTTTTTTTCCAGTGTCCAGTATTCAAATCCCTGACTGATATGGTTTGGTTCTGTGCCCCCACCCAAATCTCACCTTGAATTGTAATACTCCCATGTGTTGTGGGAGGAATCCAGTGGGAGGTAATTGAATTATGGGGGCAGGTCTTATCCCGTGCCATTCTTGTGATAGTGAATAAGTTTCATGTGATCTGATGGTTTTATAAAGGGCAGTTCTCCTGCAGAAGCTCTCTTATCTGCCACCATGTGTGACATACTTTTGCTTTTCCTTCGCCTTCCACCATGATTGTGAGGCCTCCCCAGTCATGTGGAACTATGAGTCCATTAAATCTCTTTCCTTTATGAATTACCCAGTTTTGCGTATGTCTATGAGAAGTATGAGAATGCAATAATACACTAACCATGTTCCAGTAATTCTCCATTTTATGAATCATTGTGTGGGTAAAAAATACCTCTCCCAGAGGAATTGATCCCAGTACATCCCCAGACTTCCTTGCTGCCGCAGCTCTGGACTCTGAATCAGATTCACCAACTCTAGACATTTACTCAGGAGCTGGAGGCCCAAGAGGGGGAAGTTGGGGAGTTCTTGCTCTGGGTGGGGATCAGAGGTTGTATTAGTTCATTCTCACACTGTTGTAAAGAACTATCTGAGACTGGGTGATTTATAAACAAGAGACGTTTAATGGAATCACAGTTCTGCATGGCTCAGGAGGCCTCAGGAAACTTACAATATGGCAGAAGGGGAAGGGGAAGCAAAGCACGTCTTACATGGTGGCAGAGGAGAGAGCGAGTGTGGGGAAACTGCCAATTTTAAAACCATCGGATCTCATGAGAACTCCCTCATTATCATGAGAACAGCATGGAGGAAACTGCCCCCATGATCCAATCACCTCCCACCAGGTCCCACCCTCAACATGTGGGGATTACAATTTGAGATAAGATTTGGGTGGGGACACAGAGCAAGACCATATTAGCCATCATTGTGGCTACAAGGTTACTTTGTGGGTACAGAAGGTACAGTGGTGCTGGTGGTGGTTGCAGTAAAATTTGAGCCCTGAGGCAGCACGGACAATGCAGAAAGGGTGTGATATTCCACCAACCCAGCTGTTTGGCTGCTTTGGGGTATTGCTCCTGGCAACTTAGCTTCAATTCTGGTTCCCCAGCCAGCTTTGTAATTTGGTGAGCTTCCCCAGAACTTTTTTTTTTTGGAATTATATTGTTATTTTATTTTATTTTATTTTAAGTTCTGGGGCACATGTACAGGATGTCCAGGTTTGTTAAATAGGTAAACGTGTGCCACGGTGTTTATTGCACCTATCCACCCTTCACCTAAGTATTAAGCCCAGCATGCATTAACTGTCTTTCCTGATGCTCTCCCCATCCCACCCTTCCCCCACAGGCCCCAGTGTGTGTTGTTCCCCTCCCTGTGTTCCTGTGTTCTCATTCTTCAGCTCCCACTTACAAGTGAGGACATGCAGTGTTTGGTTTTATGTTCCTGCGTTAGTTTACTGATGATAATGGCTTCAAGCTCCCTTCACATCCCTGCAAAGGATGTGATCTCATTCATTCTTATGACTGCATGGTATTCCATGGTGTATACGTACCACATTTTTTTTATCCATTCTATCACTGATGGGCATTTGGGTTAATTCCATATCTTAGGTATTATGAATAGTGCTGCGATGAACATACGTGTGCATGTATCTTTATAATAGAATGATTTATATTCCTTCCCCAAATTGTTTTAAAAAAATTTTTTTTTAGCTCAATCAATCAAAGTCTGCTCTGCTCTTTAGTACTAAGAACTCACACCTGTAATCCCAGCAATTTGGGACACTGACATGGGAGGAACACTTGAGCTTGGGAGTTTGAGGCCAGCCTAGGCAACATGGGGGGAAGGGTCTGAGCCCAGTGTTGGGCCCTTGCTGACGCAGGTATGGTCTGCAGGCTTTCAGGCCTGCTCTGAAGTCAGGGGTAGGGAATGGTGGACCAGTGGACCAGTAGGAGCTGTAGAGGGGCAGGTGTCCTTAGAGAAAGGGAGAAGATAGCAGAGTCTGGGAGGGGTAGAGGAAGCAAGCAAGGGATGAAGTTTTCCAGGAGAGTTTGAGGGCACAGGAGAGTTTGCTGGTTAGAGAGCAAGTGTCAGAGATGATGCAGTAAAAGAGAGGGCAATACGGGGCCGTGTACAGTGCTGGAGCCCTGTCCTTGGGAAACTGTCTTGAGTGAGATGGGAGAGGCCCCAGCAGCTGGGTGGCCCTTGCCAAGCTTCTCCACTCGAGGGGGCCCCTGATTCCTGAGTTCCTCCACTGACCGAGGCCTGGGGGACGGAGGGGCCTCTTTGCAGTCCCCTCTCGCTGCAGCACGAAGCCTGCAGAATGGAGCCAGCACTGCCAGCCTGGCCAGCACGTTCATCTTTGCCTTCCCAGTGGACTGTTGCTCTGTCCCTGCTGGGAGAGCCTGGGAAGGGGTTTACCTTGTAGCTCTAGCTTGTCTCTTCTTGCCCTTGCCTTCCTTGGGTGTTCTGGTTTATTCCAGGGAGCAGGACTGTCCCAGTGAGGGATGGTGAGCGCCTGGCTGCTCTTCCCGTCATGGTGGTGCTCCACCACGAGGGACCCTCTTCCGTGTGCACATCTCTCCACCATCCTTGAACTCAGACTTCCTCCATTTCGGAGGGAAACTCAGCCTGAAAATCCTAATAAATGAACATTTTTTTCCGCGTTCTGTGAATTGTATTCTAGCTGCAGACAACTCACTGACTTGTGGAACACCCAGACATGTGAAGAAGTGTAATTTTTGTTTCAAAATAAAACTAGCTACAACTTTATTTTAAAATAGTACAACATTCATAGCAATATGTAAACCATATGGAATATTTGTTTAGCTTAGTTTGTATCTGTATGACAGTCAGGCTTTTACCTTATTTTTGCTTTTTGTTTTGTTTTGTTTTGTGACAGAGTCTTGCTCTGTTACCCAGTCTGGAGTGTGGTGGTGCAATCTCGGCTCACTGCAACCTCTGCCTGCAGGGTTCAAGTGAGGCAATTCTCCTGTGTCACCCTCCCAAGTAGCTGAGATTACAAGCATGTGCACCACGCTTGGTTAGTACATTTTTCTTTCTTTCTTTTTTTTTTAGTAGAGATGAGGTTTCACCATGTTGGCCAGGCTGGTCTTGAACTCCTAATCTCAAGTCATCCATCCGCCTCAGCCTGCCAAAGTCCTGAGATTACAGGTATGAGCCACCCTGCTTGGCCCTGGGATGTTATTTTAAAAGTTAATTAAATATAATTTGAATTACCACCCTAATTGGGTGTGGATTCCACCATGTCTTTGACAGTCATTATTCTAAATGTTTGTCTAGCTGTAAATAATTTTACAGAAACAGCAGCATTAAATTCTTGATTGTTTTGTAATTTTATTTTCTATTAACAATTGATACTTCACATTTAAATAAATATATATTACACAATGAATTTTAACACATGTAAATGTATTTTTTGACCAATTACCCAATGGTAGAACTATATTGTCTTCATTTTTTAGCCTTTTATGTAACAGTCTGATGCATACCCTTATACATATGCCCTTAAGAAGTTTCGTAATTTTTAAGTTAGAGATTGTGTATCTTAAACGTTTGTCTATATGTCACTTTCAGGGAGGCTGAGCAATTTATACTTCAACTTACATACATGTTGCTTTCCTCACACATTAATAATACTGGTCAATATTTTACCTATTTTTTACTAAGTAAATAAATAATATTCCATTTTTACTGTCTTGACCCACTGAATATTGGGGCTGAACTTTTTTTTGATATATTTCTTAGCCATTTGCATTCTCTTTCTAGAGCAGAGTATCTTTTAAAAGGTATTTTGTGATCTCTTTTCCCTTATGGGATATTTTTTCTTGCTGGTTTATAACAGCTCTTTGTATATTAAAAAATTAAAACTATCTTTTTCTGGGTTATTTGTCAATTAAGCTTGATTATGTTTTTTTGTGGTAAAAAATTAAAAGTTTTTTTTTTTTTTAAGATAGAGCCTGGCTCTGTCATCCAGGCTGGAGTGCAGTGGTGCAGTCTTGGCTCACTGCAACCTCCACCTCCCAGGTTCAAGTGATTCTCATGCCTCAGCTTCCCAAGGAGTTGAGACCACAGGCACACTCCTGATGTCTGGCTAATTTTTGTTAGCCAGGCTCGTCTCGAACTCCTGACCTCAAGTAATCCACCTGCATTGGCCTCCTGAAGTGCTGGGATTACAGGCATGAGTCACCGTGCATGGCCTAAAAATATGTTTTCTATTCTATCAGTACTTTATCGATGGCTTGGTATGTTTTGTCTTGAGTATTAGGATTTGTACACAGCCAGCATTTCAGCTGAGGTACTTCCCTTCTGCACTCCCTATGCATTTCTCAGATTGTAACTGACCCGTTGCACAATTAAATGCCTTGTGGGGAAGTTCTCGAACTGGAACTCATTCTGTACCGTGGCACCACAAATGTGACAATGCTGGGAGAAAGAACAAATACAAGGAGATGTTGGAAGTTTGCCATAATTAGTATGGAAAGGCTCTCCTCTAACCTGCGGTGGTTGGGGTAAGAATTTGCAGATTTTTAGGACGGTTTACTCACAAAGCTTTAGTGATGACATTTAGCTGGGCACCGCTAGACGTATATAGAATTTTATCAGAGAACTAGGAAATGTTTAGTTTATTGCCCTGTTTTCAAAGTGCCTTAACAATTGTCTAGGGACATAGAGTGGCTGCGTTGGTACCTATGCTTGGTATGGCCATCCCTTGCCGCTTCACTCCTGGATTATTATATGGGTGTGTGGGAGAGAACTCAGTCAGACACCACCATAAACCCTGGCACTACCTGCATGCTGATTGTGGTTTATAAGAAAGTTAGGCGAGTCATAGCTGCAGGAGATCCTTGGTGACATGATTTATGGCCAATTGATATTAATGTTATTATTTCTAAGAAGTATTTAGTGAGCCAGCCATTGTGCTAGGCACTTTACAGGAATTATCTCCTTTAATCACAATTTATCAGATAAGGATACTGAGGCTGGAGAAGTGGGGTTTCTAGCTTCAAATAATCCAGCTAAGCAAGTGGCAGAATGAAGATCCCAAAAGATTTTTTTCTGATACTCAAGTCTGCATTCTTCAGCACTTTTGAAAGAGCCCTGAAACAGGGACATCTTTGAAACCATGACTATCTTTGAAAAACTTGAGAGAAATGGTCAAAAGAGTGAAATCTACTGCGTTATCTACATTCCCTTGGGATTTATAGCAGCTGCAGTACGAAATAAAAGCTCGTCTCAGCGTCAGAATATACACCAGAAACTTGACGCTATTTTCCGAATGGTAAAATTTTTGGCTACAGGAAAATAGGAAATACTTTTCTAAAGCATAGCACTTTAGAAAATGTGACATGCTATGAGAAAATTGGCAAAATAAGTCACCCAGATTACCCAACATGAGGTAAGAATTGCTAATGTTGACATACAAAGCCGGTGGACGTGGAGTTGATGATATCTGCAGAACTGAACTGCTATGTGGTGACTTGGGGAATTGCATACAAATTTATACTTTCTGAGCAAATTCCTTTTTGTGAAAATAATATATTTTCCTTGCCTCGGGTGGAAAGAGAAAATGAATGTCCTGAAAGTGTATTGGGCAACAGGGAAAGACAGGCCTTACTTGCAATACTTCTCAGTTAATCCACTTGTTGAGTTGACTGTGTGGTGCTTTGAGGGTTTGGAAACTTTTGGAGGAGTTACCATTTACTTGGTTTAGCCAGAGCAGTGACAACTACATGGGGGTCATGTCACCGGTTCTTCCTCTTACCAAAGCACATTTTAAGAGTTTATTTCTATGCCCATGTTTGTAGAATACAATTGTTTCTTTAATGTTCAATGCTGTCTGACCTATGTTTACTCAATACGGTATATAGAAAGTAGTAAAGTTAGTCATTTATAAAATTACTCTTCCCTATCTTTTCTGTTCTTCATATTTCTTGGCTTTGCAATAACATATAGACATCTGTATATACTTCCAATCCAGAGTCATTACTCATTATAGAAGATGGATAACTATGGTTCAGTAGGAATCGCGTGAGATTTCCGGGACTTGTGGTAATCATTATTTTCTTAGAAGTATATCGGGTGATCAAACACTGAGCCTATATCAAACTTGTTTTTTTTTTTAAATGGTAAAATTTCAAACATAGACAAATATTAATGTTCAGAATGAGCTCTTTTAAAAAATTTCCACATAAACACTGATTGATTTGCATCATGCTTGAGTATGTGTATCTGTGCATTTCTGTTATAAAAACATTAGACAAGACAAGAAGCTACAGAACAAACAAAAATACGAGCTGTAGAGTTTTGCATTATAAAAATGTAAGTATATTAAATAAGTTAGACTATCTTTTAGCAATTGTGTTGATGCCAAATTGAATACTTCAGAAAATGGCCAATTAGAGGGTTTGCCTTTGTCAGTTTTGATGAGAGGTTTTCACCTCAGTTGAGATAAAGCTTGTGCTTGTATAGAGCCAACTACCGGTCAAAATGGGAGAAATGGACTCAGTCCTTGAATGGGGTTTAAAAAAAATGCCCATACAAATGTGTCCCAAATCCTCTGCATTAACTGGCATCACTGTAGAAGCAATCCGCTGAGCAGCAAAAAGACTTTCTGGTGCACTTGTCCCAGAGATAACCCCTCCGGTCTGAATCTCATTTGCTAGGGTCTAAGAAGCAACTCCACTGCCCATTTTGTGATAATAAAAGGCTTGTAAACCCGTGGCTGTCAATTAATTCCTTTACCTCTGGCTTCTCTCCTTAATTCCATTTTAAGTCCATGTTCATGCTATGGGTTTGGTCTGGATTTGATTAGGAAGACGAATGGTCGGAAAGAAATGTCTCTTTATGCTTTCTTTTATCCAGGGATTTCAATTTCTTTAAAGGAAAAATAAAATGTATTTACCTCCCTGACTTAATCTTCTCCTGAATGTTAATTACTATTTTCCTTTTTAAATAACAGCACATATGGTCCCTACTATGACTCCAATCCTTTAAAACTTGGTTTGTTGAGCCTGGAATTTTTTCCTAAACTTTAAAAGCTTACAATAAAAAGAAATTGTGATGACACAGAAAAAAAAAAAACAAAAAACCCTGCTTTTTCTGATGTAACTCAAAATGGCTTAAAAAACTTAGTCGAGTGAAATTTTTTTGATTCTGGTCGCTTCCATGACCTGCTTTCCTTCCTAGTTATGACTTGCAAACTGGGGCAAGAGATGAGGCAGCGCCCATCATTTCTTATCCTTTCTCTTGCTCAGGGTTCAATTTCCAAAGTTAGACAACCTGCAGGTGAAGGGCTCCTGTGTGAATAGCTTTGGGGGATTCTAACCTAAACAACTGGGAATTCGATTAGGGGAGAGTCTAGGAGCCTCCTATCCCATGGGGAGAGGCAAAACACTATATTTATTGATTCTTTGATCTGTCTGAGTTTGAAGTTAGAACGGAACAACAAGTACATTTATAAATCAATTCAGTGTGTTTTCTGTAGGAAGCACGAGGCATTTCATGTCTAGCACATGGGACATATTCATCCAGGAATTTTTTATTTGTCTTTTTAAAAATTCCTATCCAAATATTTCAAATAAAAATTTCCAAGACTTTAAAACGTCTTATGAATGATCAATGTCAACGCTGCTTCCCAAGAAAGCCCCTGTTATTTAATGTTTAATCCCTATTTCAGTTTTTTCTCCCCATCTGGCAGTTGTCACTTAGGCAGATGGCTACCAGCTGGGAGGGCAGCCTGTGCGTCCCCCCCGGATCCATGGGGCTCAGCAAGCCCCACGTGAAAGTGCATCACGGCACACCATTGGCCTTCCGGCAAGCTCAGATACTGACTTGTCACCACCTGAGGGCTTCTAGTGGGACCTCTTTTATGAATTTGAGATCCTATTAGGTTTCATTTTTCTGATGTCATGACAGCCCAATGGGGCTTGATATAAGGCAATGTAGCTATTATCCCTACACAATCCAATGCTCCCAATTAAGAGGACACACAGGAAAGCAAAGAGTTACATTAATGAATAGATGGATGCAGAGGAGGTAGGGGGAAGAGATAGCCTTTGAGGAAATATACCCTGGCTAAACTCTAGACGTAGTTTGATGTTTAAGGAATAGGCTTATTCTTCTGTCACATGTATGTGCACATTTTAATGACCATGTGACCTAATTTTTTCAAATAAGATTTTATGGCCATTTAACATAAGTCTTAATGATCTGTGAGTGTCTTGTTTGTAATATATGCACTATGCCAGCAGGCTTCTGAAAGAAACCGCCTTTTTCAAGGACTGTTTTGTGACTGTAAGATCTTTCTGACCAGTTCACATGTAAAAATTACTCTTCATTAATTTCATAGTTGCAGCTGCTTTTTGAGAAGGCTGAGCCTCTGGGTCAGCCAGAGGAGAAGTGGTGCATCAGGAAAATTATGTTCTTTTTACAAACACCTGCCATTGTTTTTTTTTTTTTTTTTAAATTTCTAGTTTTTATTTCAAATGAATGTTCATGGGTGAGCAGAAGAGAGAATACAATTAAAAGGTGGAGTTAATCTATGTTTGTATATTTTCACGTTTCTTTGCATATACCTGTACATACCTGCAACAGGCAGAAGCGCGTGTGCGCGCGCACACACACACACACACACACACACACACACAGAGATATTGTGCTTACATTTGTCCAAAGCTAGATCAAACTTTCATATTTACATAGTTTTAATTTATTCTTATGTGATAAGTATGTTATGCTTTAAAAACTCTACAATATTTAGTAGCTGCATACTTTCAGGTTTATAGGAGTGCATGTTTATTTAAATATTCTTTCAGTGTTAGACATTTGTTTCTGATTTTTAAAAATTATAAATAACATTTCAAAATCAAACCGATTTACCTAAATTTTTTTAAGCATAAGTTAAAAAGTTTCATTTCTAAAAGTAAAATTTCTGGGTCTACA
Organism: Papio anubis; assembly: GCF_008728515.1. Classification (NCBI taxonomy): domain Eukaryota; kingdom Metazoa; phylum Chordata; class Mammalia; order Primates; family Cercopithecidae; genus Papio; species Papio anubis. The sequence goes on along the minus strand of NC_044990.1, from coordinate 84,256,786 downwards.
AATATGTACAACTTTCAGGCCATAAATTTAATCCTGTTGAGAAGGACAAATCTGGCAAATGAATGAGAGTACCCGAGAGGAGTCTATTTCTGGTTTCTCTGTGTGATTCTGGCCTGTTTGTCCTTTTGTTTACCTTCAGACCTTGGCCCTGCCACAGCTTTGAAACAGAGATTCTGCGCATCCTTGGGTTTTTTTTCCTTTTTTCTTTTGGCACTCCTAGACTGCAGCAATTCGAGGTCGGCTCATCACATGCGAGCTCTCTGGGAACCTTATTGCTCTCTGTTGTCTGTGCACAGGCCAGAATTTGATAAGAATAGTTGCACAGATGGTGGAATGCTCATCGTAAAACACATCCAGTTTTTCCCTATTTTTGGTCGTGGCTGATGAGGCTGATTTAAGGTATAGTTGGCCTTTGTGAACCACAATTTCCTTGCCAATGCATCCAGGATGAGTATTTCATAGTGACATGTGTCTCTCTCCTTCCTCACACATGGCACAGTGTCATTTTAGATTTATTCGAGTTAGTCTGTGAGTAAGGCTTGCCACAGAAATTGTATATTCCATTACTATGGAATGTTTAGTCTTTTTTTCCCATTTTACTCCTCAACACTGAGCACAGTGTCTGATGCTCAGTTATCCCTGGGCTAATGAATGAATCAGTGTCTGCCTTGTAAGAATTGGATGAAATGAACATGTTCGAAAGCCACTTTAAAGAACCAAAATGACTGTAAAGTACACATAACTGACCTTGTCTAAGGCATTGGCCCCTATACATTTAGTGTTTGTGCATCAGGTGAACCCCAAGAGTTCAGTAACAATGTAGGTGCTTGATCCATTCCCAGAGATTCTGATTCTGATGCAGGTGGGCCTTGCCATTACGTATAAAAATCATCTGTTTTAAGGTGTCTCCTAGTCTAAAATCTACATCTTTCCTCCATTGCTGTGTGTTGTATTTGGTGTGGCAGTTTCCATATACACCTTTGAAATTTTCTGAAATGAGATCAGAACATGCAAGAAGAGAATAATTAAACCCGCTTACAAATGGGGACACTTAGTCTTGAGAAGGTAAGCCGCTACCAAATTGTGTGGATATCATGGTCCGAAACAGGACATGTGTCCAATTCTGACATATTCCAAAGCCCATGCTATTCTGACTACAATAGGCTCTTTTGTCCTTTGCATTGTTTAGCTGTAACTAATTAATTAAAAAATATCAGAAAGCCTGAAAATGTTAGCCATTCAATTACTGGGTCAAAGCGTAAAATATAGCTTCTTGACAAGTGAGTAAATTCATGAAGTCATTGCACAAATATTCACGGAGTGCCTGCTGCTCACAGGCCTAAGGGACAATCCCTATAAGCTTCATGTTACACAGGCACAAGTTTTTATTTCCCAGTTTCTCAAAACAAAACAAAACAAAACAAATTGGCTTTTTTTGTCTCCGTGTTCCACATGTTTCTTCTTGTTTTATTTTAAAGTGTTGTCTATGCCTCAATGTTTTTCATTGTAAAATTCACTTGTTATTCATTCAAAAAACCATTATTGATCATCAGCTCTTTTCCGTGCAATGCTGGGGATTCAAATATAAATGAAAAATGAATCATTTTTTTCATTAACTTCAAGCTCTTCAGTCACTGAATATACCTCATTGGCCAAGACAAGGTTTCCATTAGCTAGAACAAGAAATCTAAGAGCATACGAAGACGTGGAGGGCCAGTGGAAGGCAAGGAAGTTAATGACATTAGTTTTTAAGCCATTGAGATTGAAGTTCTCATGAGATTTCAGATGGATATTTCCAGCAGCAATTGGCTACAAAGAATTTGAGGCTAGGAAATGGAGCTCAACTGGCAATAAAGATTTAGGGGTGACCTGCACATAGGAGGCCCCTCTGTGGAGCCTCTCTATATAATCCAAGGGAAAAAGAGAACCAAGGACAGAGGTCTAAGGAATCATTCACCTGGAAAGACCGAGCAGAGGAAAAGAGACGGAGGACTGCAGAGAAGTCACATGAAGGGAAAGGTAAGAAACCTCTGTAGAGTGACATCCCAGAAATCCTAAAACGAAGGGTTCCAAGAAAGCAGATGTTGAGAGGTGAATAGAAGTGGGGATGCAGGAAGGGCAAGCTCATCTCTTCTCTCAGGAAACTTGACTGTGAAAACACTTAGTGAGATGGGCTGGTGCCTAGATGGTGACCTTCTGCAGGCTTAGCATAGGGCAGGATGATATGTGAGCTTAGTCCAGAGCCAATAAATATATTGCTCATCCTGAAAAATGGCCGTTTGTTATTTGTATTGTTGTTCTTTCTGAAGCAAAGTCACCAGAAAGCAATAATTTTGGATTTCTATTTCCAGAACTTCTGATGATATTCTTAGCTACAAAACTTGGAGAGGTTTTCCAGATGTCCAAAAGCACACTACTTAACCTGTTTGTATCTTGTGGTACATTTGCCTATACACTTGTTTTACTGTGAAGATGAATTGTTCAAACTAGACATTATTTGAAAAATACACAAATTGCAGCGACAGTAGATACGGTATTTTAGCATGAAGGTAAATGTGATAGGATGACTTTGTTTACCTCCTTTTTAGATGTAATTGGCATAGAAACCATAAAGTTATCTTACATTTCTTGCATATGCTAGGGAGCAAGTACCCAGTGCCATACCGTCAGTGAAAATCACATTGCAAATATTTGCGCACATTTAGAGTCTAGGAGGATTTTTGGCCATTATTTTGCCGGTGACCAAAAGCTTAAGCTGTGTGACTTTTCACGCTAGTAATGGCTCACTCCAGGTTGACATGAACATTATGTTGGGTAGGTCTTTGTTAATTGTGTCTGTGCTTTTGTATTTCAAATTGGGATGCATAAACAAAGAGTTGAACATTATTTGATATTAAAAATAAAATTGGTTCATATATTTTGCTTAACAAGGAAGTAATAAATAAATGACATTCTCATACTCACAGAGCATCATTCGAAAGGGTAAGACACTCTAAATATTTTTGAGTTTGTCTTGGTGGAAAAAGAAATGACTAACCAGTATGGTGACTCTCTTAGTTTCTGGGATACCGAAACTATGTAGGAAATATTCCTGTATCATTTAATAAAGAACTGTTTCTTCTTTGATAATTGTGGTTTGATTAGCTACTTTAAGTGAATGTGTAGATGTCCTCAAGACATCAAAGTTGAGTCCCACATGGGCATCATCTATATGCATTCTATCTTGGAGACTTAGTGTCTAGTTCTCCTCTCCATCCATGGTTAATAAGCTTCTATTGAAATTTAAACATGAAGACATTTTTCTTAACTTACGCTTTCACAATGCTTAGAACTGTTGCCTTGGTTCATTTGGACTATACTTGGGAAACTGCTAATCTATTTTTTCTTTTTTTACTGATTTTGCTTAGATTTTAATTTTCATAACAGCATTATAGTTTTACCAGTAAGCATTTGATATGCAGATTTATTTATTATTGCCATCTGTTTCTCTGAAAGCTATTTAAGTGCTAAGCAGTTGCCTGAATGATGTTCAGGTCTGCATGGGGGGTAATTTTGGAAATCAGAATCCTACAAAGACAAATTTTCAATTACTCTATCAAAGATCATACCCAAATTGGCTTATTTAGCTTTTTATTGTGATCCCACCATAAGTGTGCCATCTGTATATATGAGTTTTGAGGAGGTTCCATCTTTTCAAGATTGATTGTTAATAAGCATTTTCTTCTGTCACTAAATTTTCTTTTCAATATATTTAGCGTGTTACTAGATTGAGATTATAGCTCAGTGAAATGCATTTAGAAATGCAGTGAAAGTCTCTATTACCTTCTCTGGATTATTTTAGTCCTTTCTAGCTGCATGTACAAAACTGCACCAAATTAGATATAACCAAACGTTTTAATGGGCTAAATTCCAAGAGTGGAAGTCGGGTGGGGAATGGTGTCTCCTCGCCTCGCTCAGCGTTTGCCACCTGGACAGAGTGATTGGGAAGTCACCGAGCTTTCCACACCACCACATTGTGCCTTACTCTGCTATTCCCAGACTTTGTCTTCAGCTTCTCCAGGGCTAGAATGCTCTTGGAAGGGTATGACACAATTCACTCATTCTACCCAAATTATTTCCAGTTCAGTTTTAACCACTACTCAACTTCCCATGACACTTCTAATGTGCTTTGGTGATAGAGGGAAGGTCTATTGAGTGCTTTCCCTGCTAACTTCTCTTAGAATTAATTGTTTATGAGTTTGCACTACCTATTGTATTTTAAGCTATTTGAAGGTAAACTCTTAGTCATCTCTATACCTTCTATGCCATTATTATTCAAAATTATTATTATTATTATTATTATTTTCTGTCACCCAGGCTGGAATACAATGACTCGATCTTGGCTCACTGCAACCTCTGCCTCCCGAGTTCAAGTGATTCTCCTGCCTCAGCCTCCTGAGTAGCTGGGATTACAGGCACCTGCCACCACACCCAGCTAAGTTTTGTATTTTTAGTAGAGATGGGGTTTCACCATGTTGGTCAGCCTGGTCTCGAACTCCTGATCACGTGATCCACCTGCCTCAGCCTTCCAAAGTGCTGGGATTGCAGGCGTGAGCCACTGTGCCCAGCCTCAAAATTTTTTTATCCAATCAAAATATTAAAATAAGCAGCTGTTGCTTATGTACCATGAAGTTTTATAAAGTAAAAAAGTTAAAAATTAGATGTTCAAACAGAACTCAATGTCTTCTACTTTTCTGCTTTTTAAAAACATTTTAATATTTATTAAGACCTAAGACAACATATTCCTCATCCCACTAATTTATCTCTTTTTGTAGGTTTTAAAATGATATTTCCTAGTTGTGCATATTTTGTGGGTACATGTGATATTCTGATATAGGTATACAATGTGTAATGATCAAAGTAGGGTGATTGGGTTGTCCATTGTTTCAAACATTTATCTTTTCTTTGTATTGTGAACATTACATGTCTTCTCTTCCAGCTACTTTGAAACATACAATAAAATAGTGTTAACTATAATTTCTCTACCATCAAATCCTAGAACTTACTGTTTCCCTCTAACTGTATTTTTATTCCCATTAACCAACTTTCCTTCATCTTCCCCACCCCACTTTCCTTCCCAGCCTCTTGTAACCACCATTCAACTCTTTAGCTCCATGAGGTCCACTTTTTAGCTTCTACATAAAAGTGAAAACATGCAGTTATCTGTCTTTTTGGGTCTGGCTTATTTTACTGGAATGACCTCCAGTTCCATCTATGTTGCTGCAAAACCCAGGATTTTACTGGGTTTTGTGTGTGTGTGTGTGTGTGTGTGTGTGTGGCCGAATGGTATTTTATTGTGTATATTTACTGTGTTTTCTATGACCATTCACCCATTGATGGACACATTAATTCCGTATCTTGGCTATTGTGGGTTGTGATGTAATAAACACAGGAGTGCAGATATCTCTTTGATATACTGATTTCCTTTCTTTCAGGTATACTCAGCAGTAGAATTACTGGATCATATGGTAGTTGTATTTTTAATTTTTTGAGGAAACTTCATACTCTTTTCCATAATGACTATACTACTTTACATCCACAAACAGTGTATATAAGAGTTTCCCTTTATCCACATTTTCCCTATCTTTTTTTTTTTTTTTGGTCTTTTGATAATAGCCATTCTAACTGGGGTGAGATGATTTCTCATTGTGGTTTTGATTTCCAATTCTCTGATGATTAGTGATGTTAAGTTGTTTTTTTTTTTCATAAATCTGTTGACCATTTTTATGTTTTCTGTTGAGAAATGTCTATTCAAGCCTTTTGCACTTTTAAAAATCAGATTATTGATTATTTTGTGCATTAGTCTGTTCTCACACTGCTAATAAAGAAATATCCAAGCCTGGGTAATTTATAGAGAAAAGAGGTTCAATGGACTCAAAGTTCTATATGGCTGGGGAGGTCTCACAATCATGGTGGAAGGCAAAGGAGAAGCAAAGGCATGTCTTATGTGGTGGCAGATAAGAGAGGTTGTGCAGGGGAACTCCCATTTATAAAACCATCAGATCTTATGAGACTTATTCACCACTGCAGCAACAGTATGGGGGAGCCACTCCCATGATTCAGTTATTTCCACCTGGTCCCACCTTGACATGTGGGGATTATTACAATTCAAGGTGAGATTTGGGTGGGGACACAGAGCCAAACCATATCATTTCGCTATTGAGTTGTTTGAGTTCCTTATATATTCCGATTATTAATCCCTGTTGGATGGATTATCTCATTCTGTAGATTATCTTTTGACTTTGTTGATTGCTTTCTTTGCTGTGAAGAAGCTTCTTCGTTAGATGTAACACCTTTTGTCCATGTTTACTTTGGTTGCCTGTGCTTTTGAGGCATTACCTAAAACATCTTTACCCAGACCAGTGCCCTATGGTGTTTTCCCAATATTTTTTTTCTGTTAATTTTATAGTTTCAGATCTTACATTTAAGTCTTTAATTCGTTTGGGTTGATTTTTGTATCCACTTCCTTTTTTTATTTAATAATATATCATGGAATTCTTTCCAGGTCAGAGTACATAGATCTAACTAATTATTTTTAAAGTAAAAACTCTTAATATATTCCCTCATGATTAATATGTTTTTTCAGATTTCTTAAAATTATCACTGTTGCTATTTTGCAATTATAAACAATATTGCTGTAAATATCCTTATACATATATGCTTATTCACATATCTTTCATCTCTTCAGGCTAGATTTCAAACAGGGAACAGTCAGGTCAAAATGTGTATGTTTTATTAATTTTAAAAGATATTTCCAGAATATTTTCTAAAGAAGATGTAATAATTAGCCTATTTACTGGAAATCTGTGAGAAGGCCATTTCTCTTCATTCTTGCCAGAACTAGATGTTATTTCTTATCTATGCTTTGATCCTCCTGTACTTAAAACAGACTCGTATATAAATCTTTGTTGACTAAGTAAATCACTTTGGTATTTTGAAGGTGCATTTTTCTTTACATCTTTTACTTAATACTAGTTTTCCTTTATTTATATAGATATTCATAGCCTTTATTCATAATATAAATTCATAACTATGAACTTGAATCAAAGTTTAATTCATACGATGTTGCTATTTGTTTGTAGGTCTGAATAGGAACATTTTTGAAATTTTTCTAACCCCTTGTCTCGTGTATATCTCTGTTACTACTGCTTTTATTGTGATAATTACTAATAACAGCATTCTGTAAGGACGGTGTTCTTGCCATTGTTATTTCACATGGATTGACACAAAATGCAAAGTCAGAATGAGGTCAGTAATTTCCTTATTGTGTTTCTGGATTCTTAAGGGTAAGTCTTTGCTGACTTTTTTTACTATGATGCTAGTTGTGTGCTTCTATACTGTCCCTGTACTATATGATATGTTATTCTTTTGCAAGGACCTTTGCTGAAAAAACTGCAAAATCCCTTTCACCATTAATTTGAATAATCTAATCATTTACAGTTTATTTCTATAAGTCAAAAATATTAATCAAAGTGCTTAAAAGTATAATACTAATATGGGTCTGGTGTTTATATACGTTGTAAAACATATAAACATTCTTTAAAAATTTCTTTTTACAATAACCCTGTGATATTGGTGCGAGCGTGTCTTTAGTTTTACTGACACAGAGACTGAAGTTCCTGAAGAGGGTCTGAATGGTTTCTTTAAGAAATTACAACCAGTAAATTTGAGAACTAAGATTTATAGCAGGATCTCTTGATTCTAAATCAAACGGCCTTTGACACTGGTTTTCAGAATCCTACATGCACCCAGCTCCTTTAAATATTCCAATGTTAACAGCACTTAACTAAACAAGCATTTTTAACATTTATTGGCTATGTTCTGTGCTTACTGTAGTTTTAGTCAAATTTGTCTTTGATATAATGGAAAATGCATTAATTCTAAATATATTCAGTTTTTCTCAGAAGGAAGATTAAAAACCTTTTAAACCATGAAGTTCAGAGGAGAATAATAGAGGAAATCCTTAATTATTAAGCTATTAGGAATTGCTATACTAAGTTTGACCAAATTTTGCAAATTAATACTGCTTTTTGATCAACCACAGTAAATGTTGCTGACTTTAAGAAAATCATCTCTCTTATTCTGTGTGTGTGTGTGTGTTTGCTCACACACACATGCATCCACACACATGTAATAGCTCCAGTCCTATTCCTGCTTGTTTTCTTGGCTGTATTTGTACGCAATAATGCAGTCTATATTTTTAACGAAGTGTGCGTCTAGAATCAGATATCACTACAATTATACATGTTTAGAGTGAAAGAGGCACACCATAAATGTATTCTGGTGTTTGCTAGATTCCTGAAACTAAGCATATATTAAGTTACATTTTTAAAGAGGTTATCACTTTTCTTTATCAGGTGATTGGTGAACTTCCTTGTTCTGCTGGGGAACGTGTCTTGACTACTGAAGGGATTGTGGATTCTTGGGGTTTCTCTGTAAAAGTTCACTCAGTGTGCTGCTTTGTTGAACTCATTTGATGAAATGTCTTAGAAAGCGATGTTCTTTAAGAAAAAGGGGAAACATCTATCATTCAACTGTTTACCTCTTACATTATATCTACTTTAATAATACATCCCCATGTGTGATTTTACAGGTCCTTAAATTACACTTGTTTTTACTATCTGAACAAAAACAAGAACAACAAATTTTGAGGGGTTTTTTTTTTTTTTTTTCACTGCTTTAATTTATTTTATCTAGTGTGTAGTTTGGCTTTAGTTTTGACTAAGTGTTCTCTACATTTTTGCTGTTGATACTAACACCAATTTATTAAAGGGTAAGTTACCATATGTTCATTTCAGAAGTATCGGTTCCATTTTGTTCATTTTAAATTTTAGTATTTGCAAAGCAGTTTATTATTTACTGTTAACTTGCAACAATTTGTATCCTTGCCATTTTTCATTTTTACTTAATCTTCTATTTCAAAGAGTTTTATTTTCTATGCTTTTGATTTTGCTAAATATATACATACTCATTGCAAAGAAAAAGTAGGCAGCAGGAATTTTTGTATTTAAGCATAACTGAAGAAATTTGGCATGAATTGTTGAGTCCTAATACACCAATGGATTAAGAATTGCTGTTTTACAGTTTAATTAAAGGAGAATGAAAATGTAATATAATGGAAAGAATTATCAACCAAGGTACACCTGGATAGGTACCAAATGAAAGATGTAAAATATGTCTCAATATGGAAATCAAATCAAAGTTATGACACAATCATTTTTGATATTTGGTCTACATGATATAAAATATCCGAATAAGTCATTTTTAAAAAACATGGACTTCCAGTTGTTATGTAGCATTGAAATCCCTCATAAAACTGATTTTTCAAGCACACTCACTTACGATGATAGCAGTATCATTTTGGGGATAATCCTTGAAGCTGGATGCTAAAAGGGCAAGTTGATTAATGGCCTTTCATTAGTATGACTGCTTATCTTTATAGATTTGCTTGACTTTTGCTGACTTACATTTTAGACTCAGGAATGAGTTTTATCCAGGCAATACTTTCAAATGGAATTTGCTGCAGAAAAAAATAAATGTAATTGCCCCACTCACATTTAAATTTAGAGGTACAAGTATGGTGCCATTGAAGTTTAAATGATGGGTAGTAATGAGCTTGCCAACATTGTCTCCTGTTACTGTGACTTTATCCATTATACTTAGAGTGGTCTTTTATACCCTTAGAATTGCTCATCAGGAATGTCACTAATAATATTCCCAGAATAATACAATCCATAGAAAATGTTTATGCTAAAACAATCTTTGAAAAAATAATTTCCTTTAAAATGTGAATATAACTTTAAAAAACTCTGTATATCTTCATTTTACATGTTCTTACCCCAATTTCTCAATTAGACTTAAGCTTCTCAAGGGGAGGCAAAGACCTGGGTTCTGCTCTGCTTCTTAAATGCTCTTTGGAGCAGGAAAAATTGGTGCATATAAGTGAAGGCCAAACCAATGTGTTTATGGTGATCTGTAAAGCCAATCCCATAAAGATTTAAGAAAACAGGAACTAAATGTTCATTATCTCTGAAAATTAGTTTGGTAGGCAGATAAACCTTTCAGGAATTTGAATTTATCCTACTGGTAGGTAAATCAAAATATTTGAAATCTAACCATTGTTTCCATGTTTTACTACCATTTTATTAGTGTCAACATCCTTGTCATTTATAAAACTATAATATTATTGATAAAAACTAAAGTTGGAAATCACAGAATGGACATAATTAAATGGTTAAACTTAATGATATCCGTGGAAATTGTTGGTCTACTTTTCTAGGATCTATGATGACATGATGATCTATGATGATCCCTAAGCTACTCAACTAGGGTAAATGAGAATATTTCTTTTGCAAAGATTGTACAATCGAAGCATATTTTGTTTCTTGTAATTAACAAATATCAAGTTGGTAGTGCATCTCTAAGAAATGTACTTGAAGAAAATAAAACATATGGCTTCATACGAAGTTCTAGGATCTGATTCTGTTTTGAGTCCCTAGCCAAGAGGACTGGGCTGAAGAGGGAGGGAGTCCATTGCTGATATTATTTGTTATTATTTATTCTGGAAAACTTATTAGTGACATTCCTGCTGAGCAATTCTACAGGCATAAATGACCACTCTAAGTATGTTATTTATTATTTGGTATATACCGTCATATTGTGATCTGAGGGTATATCACAATATGACGGTATATACCAAAGAGTTTAAGTGAAAGAGGCATTTACAATTTTTAAAAAACAAAACAACAATAATTTACAAAGTAGGAAAGTCAACATTATAGGCTGAACTCTAAATACTTACGTGTTCTGAGAGCATTGGTGGAAATTCTGAGGCTGAATCTTCCTAAATTCTTAATTTTCTCGGAAATACACAAGTGTCAGACAGATACGAGGAATGCAGTTTTATATGGCAAGTATAGATGCAGTTTTAAACTGATAAGTATAGATGGCTGAGAAGGAGAAGCTACAACCATTTCAGATCAAATCACTCAGTGATTAGAAACAAACTTAAACGACATTCTGAATTAGACATTATAATTTACAGTCCATGGTTTTATTATAGCAAACCCCAGTAAATGTTCCTTTTTCACGTGGCATTTAATATTTCTAGAATGACACTAGATAGACTGCTTTTTTTGAGAATTGTTTTTCCTTTTTTTTCCAGTGATGTCATTTGGTCCACATTTAGCACTGACTTTCATAATAAAGGTACTTAGTTTGAGAATTTGTTTTTTGAAAGCACATTTGTGAACACTCTTTTTTCCTCCTTCCTACTCATTTCCTGGACCCTGCCACAGTTATTTTTAATTGTCATACTTTGTAAAAAAAAAAAAAACTAACATAGTTCTCACATTAAAGCCTTTTGCTTGGAGCATTTGAAACAGCAGCGATTAGCTGAGTCAGGATAAATTCATAGAGCAAGAAGCCACACAGAACATAGAGGGGGAAAGTATGTGAACTCCAGTTACTCAGCTGCACACAGTGACTGGGCCAGCTTGAACACTGAAACGACAGAGAGACTCTTACCAAACAGCATTTGATCAGTGAGTCAGGACCCAACATTACTGAACTGTTACCATAAGCTGCAAAAATAAATATCAGATTGTGTGCTGTGGCATGACAGCAAAGTAATTCTAAGGATTATAAAGAGAGATCAGTTTATAATAAGCACTCATTTCTTATTAAGTATTTTTAGATAGGAGTAGTTATTTGCTAATGAAAGAAGAAGCTGTGCACATCTTATTTTAGGCATATGGTGAATGGATATTTGTTAATACATGCACGTATACAAATGTGTGTGTACACACACACTCATATATTCCCTGTATTCATTTGGAAAAGTTAAGTGATGGAAAATAAAGGTAGTAGGCGGAGTATAAAACAGGGAAACTAAGGAGTCACAAGCTGAGAAGAGCAGTTACAAAAAGGCAGACATGATGATCCCTATCCAGGTGAGGTATAGACACATACACAAACACACACACACAAACAATGGACTAATCCATTATCTTCCTAAAGGCAAACAATTGCATGAGTTTTGTTGTTGTTGTTTGTTTTGTTTTGTTTTTTTAGTCCCTCTCTCATATCTAATCTGACACTTGGTAACTTACTTGGAACTGAGTGTGCAGGTGCCAATGAATACCTTTTCATAAAGAAGACTGATGCCATTTCATTATCACATGGCAGTTGAATCTTACTGAAACAACCTCAATTCATCTTTCTCCAATTCAATTCAACCAATATTATGCAATAAATCAGTTTCTATGCAAGATAACTCAGGGTATGCAAAAATGAAAACCTTTAAGGAGCTTGGAATCTAGTCAGGAAGATAGAATCTGTTTATAATTCACTATAATACACCACGGAATATGTTAAGTGTTATAATAGAGGTACAAATGCAACTACAGATGGTCTCAGGAAGCAGGGAAATGCTAATTTCTATTTGGGAGAGTAGATTATAAAAGCCATCACTCAAAAAATGGCACATACACTGGATCTGACCTGTAGAGAGGGAGAAAGGGCAGTTGAGGCAGGGGGCAGCATGGTTACAGGTATGGAGGCAGAGGCTTTGGAGGGAAGAATGGGGAGTCTAGGAATGTCAACTACAGTATGCATGGAAAAGTCAGGACCAGGCGTGGTGGCTCATGCGTGTAATCTCAGCACTTTTGGAGGCTGAGAAGGGTGGATCACTTGAGGTCAGGAGTTCAAGACCAGCCTGGTCAACATGGTGAAACCCCGTCTCTACTAAAAATACAAAAAAAACTAGCCGAGCATAGTGGTGTGTGTCTGTAATTCCAGCTACTTGGGAGGCTGAGGCAGGAGAGTCGCTTGATCCTGGGAGGCGGAGGTTGAAGTGAGCTGAGATTGTGCCATTGCACTACAGCCTGGGTGAGAGACAGACTCCGTCAAAAAAAAAAAAAAAAAAAACAAGAAAGAAGAAAGAAACAAAGAAGAAAGAAGGAAGGAAGGAAGGAAGGAAGGGAAGGAAGGAAGGAAGAAAGAAAAGAAAGAAAGGGAAAGAAAAATCTGAGGTAGGAGATGCACTTGGAAGTGGACGTCAGTCCTTGGAGACCCTTGCTCAGAATTCTTACTCTGTTCTTAAATGCAGGGGAGAATCCACAAGAATTTTGAGCAAGAGAATGACAGTGAAAGTCAAAGCTTTACCATAAGAAAATTAATCTCATTTTAACATCAGAGATGAAGAGGAGGTGGATGGGATCAGCCTCAGAGCCACCCAATCATTAGTTGTTTGTATAACAAGCAATTACTGAGCACTGATTTGTTCTGAGGGCTACATAGGGACAGCGATGTTGGGAATTGTATTAGTGTCTCAGGATGCCATGAAAAAGTAATAGAAACCGGGTGGCTTAAAATAACAAAAATGGATTCTTTCCTAGTCCTGATGGCCAGAAGGCTGATATCAAGGTCTTGGCAGGACCACACTCCCCCTAAAACCTCTAGGGAAAGGTCATTCCTTGAATCTGCCAGCTCTGTGGCTCCAAGCAATCCTTGGTTTGCAGCAGCGTAACTTCGATGTCTACCTCTGTTCTCACGATTGTCTTTCCCCTGGGTCTCTTCGGCTCTTCGTGTAAGAATTTCAGTGATACTGGATTATGGCCCATCCTAATGACCTAATCTTAACTTGATGACATCTGCAATGATGTCATTTGCAAAGAAGGTCACATTCACAAGCACAAGAGGTTAGGACTTCAACATTTCACTTTGGGGGACACGGTTCAACCCATAACAGAAATGGATGGCAGAGCCCAAAGGCAAAGGTAGTGTCAAGGCAGATGTGATCCCCACAGCCTAGAATATGGGGAGAGAGGAGGCCTAAAATGCTTCCAGACTGGGTCTACCATAGAGGAAGGAAGGTAAGAAGGTAAGAGACCTGAAGCTTCGGGCATGGGGAAGGGGCAGAGAAGGAAAATTGCACGATCTCATACTGGGTGACTTCAGTACTAGTGAAGTTTTGATTGGGTTTGCCAGCTGACCTAAGCCAACTCCAATATTCAACAATGGTAAGGGAAGTCTTTTTTTTTTTTTTTTTTTTTTGAGACGGAGTCTCGCTCTGTCGCCCAGGCTGGAGTGCAGTGGCGCGGTCTCGGCTCACTGCAAGCTCCGCCTCCCGGGTTCCCGCCATTCTCCTGCCTCAGCCTCCCGAGTAGCTGGGACTACAGGCGCCCGCCACCTCGCCCGGCTAAGTAAGGGAACCCTTAGGAATTGACTTGTAGGTAGGGGCTACATATATTCTTCATTACAACCTATATCTACCTCATTATGCATTTATATCTTTATTACAGCACAGGTAGTTATGATTAAAGCAACTATCAGACTGAAATCCTCCCAAAGGGCAAACATTTGCAAGCAGGAAGGAAAAAAGATATGTCTAGAGAGATTTTTAAGTGCAGAAATATCTCCCTTCCGTCTTTTAAATGCTGAGAAGCATTTTGCATGAAAGGTTAATTCTCAGATTGGTGCAATGGTAATTTGACTTTAGGATTGGCCAAGTCAGCTCAGCAGAGTTCTTCTCCCTTTGTAGTTGGAGTTGAAGGGTAGGGTGAGGGAAGTGGGAGGTACAGAAGATAAGAAACGGTTTTGGGGGCCCAAAAAAGGCTAAAGGTAACCATAGGCATGCCGCCTGAAGCTATCATGCTGCTAGGATTGCTGGATTCCAGTATTTTCTATCTCATCATGTAAGGACAGTAGGCTCTATAAAATGTTTCACAAATGCTATGCATTTCACCAGTGCAAATTTATTTCTGGCGTAGTTTATGTAAATAAACCTGTGTAATTTAGATAAAGGTATTTAAAACATTTGCTGTAGCTACTGTATAGATTATGGATTACTGGTTAGTATATTTCAAGGACTAACAAAGCAACACAAATAGATAAATCAAAATTAATGTATACACACATGGACTCAACACTGTTTATCCTGAAAGATTTCAAAGAAATTACCAAATAGACAATGTACAGGAGAATGTCCTTTTGAAAGCAATCTCACACACAGGGGTATGTGGCTCTTCAATGAAAAAGAAAGAAGACTGGAAGAATGGTAAGTCACTGAGACAGCTGGTTCAGGAAATACAACTGAAGCCAGAAGCTGGAGGGAAGGCAACTGTAGATCCGATGTCTCCGGAAGAGAAGCTCAGCAAGGAGCCTGTGCCAGGTGGATGGAGGCTGGAGATAGAAAAACTGGGAGTCAGGAAGTGTGAGTTTCAGGGATGAGGGGTTGGGAAAACCTAGCATCTCAGAGAAGTGAGAAGCATGAGGACTAGCAGGTGGTCCTTGGAGTTGATGAGGAGGAAAACTCTTAAGACTTTCAAAAGATTGTGCTGTAAGGGTGAGAATGAGAGTCGCACAGTGTAAAGAACTTTGGTGCGTAGATGGCAGCAAAGGCAGGGCTGTCGGAGGCAAGTGATGTTGGGGATGGAGGAGTTTTTACTTGTTATACCTGCCCTTTTTCATGAGTGCAATTTTGTTGGGCATGAGAGTTAGTAGGACTGATACAGTGCAGTGGGCTTAGAATAAAAAAGGAGACCGGTATCAAAGCGAAGTCTGATGCTGAGGCTGAGGCCACACAAGCGAGATTTTAAAGACAAGAGTGTTTGGGGATTATGAATGACCATGGATAACTCAATGATTATTATACTCAGTAGTTCCTCTGAGTGAGTGACCATTGACTATAATAAACAACGTTGACTATAATAAAAACAGACCATGTGATAGATGATGTTCACTATAATAAAAACTAATATATATACATAATTTTCCATTTCACTTGCATGAGCACAATTAAAAAATCTTATGTATTTCTCAATAAGTACTAACTGAATTAAATTTCCTCTTGAGAGATATTAAGTTCCTGTTTCCATTGGCAATCTAGTTCTTACAGTTTTTGATGGAATAGTAAATTGATTTAACATGATAAGTTTTAACATATATGAGATTTGCAATTAGTCTTCAGGAAACATATTCTTTGCTTTTTTTGGAGGAAGGGCTAGTGTGGATTATCTTGGAATACTAAATCTCAGTACTTAATCATACTTATAAATGTAGTCAAAAATATTTCTTGGGCAGCTAAAATATATGAAACAAGATGTTGAATGCTATTGATGGGCAAAAGAATGTGTACAGCATTTTAATCTGGGTGTGAACCTTGTATTTTCTTTACAAGGACTGTGGAGATTCCTGTTATTTCCTGGCTTTTGGAGAATACCTCAAGCAAAGATACATGTAATGTGTATACAATACTTTTATAGCATTGTGTGCACTTACAGTTATATTTTGCGTACTCTGCATTTATTCACAATTTTAACATATCATTCCCTGTCTAATCTTAGTGCATGTTTTTGCTCCATCCTGTAGATTTATTTGTGAAACATATTGTTGCTTATAGAAGTAAACTGACTTTTAATTGTAAATGTTTTATCTTTTGTTGTTTGCTAATATCTATTTTTACTTTTCTCCTCATTATGATTTTGATTGAGGCTGAACATTTTACTACAGGAGAGTTGAAGAGCTATCATTTCCATTCATCTCTGAATTATCATCCTCAAAGTGTCAATGCTATTAAGAAACAAAAAACAACCTTAAGCTCATTAATAAAAGCAATTAATATCTGTATAGATACGATATACTGACCACTTCCCCAAAACATTTTCTCGTTTGATGTTTAAATGTCTATATGAAAACAAAAGTATGTGAAATAAATACAACAAGAAGTTTTGTTGAGCTTGTCCTGGCAATGAGAAAACACAGCCCTGGACAGCTCATTGTTGGGATGAATAGTCCACCCAAACTTCTGCTAGTCATCCTATGTACTTGGGAAGTCTACACGTTGCTTTCTGTCAAGACATACACCATCAATTTTGTGGGATAGTCTTCCTTTTGTCTTAAAGATAAGGCATTTTTCTTTGATGCATGATCAATATTACTATTGCTCTGATTGACACTATTATTTCAATATTTCATCCAGAGTACAGTTGTTCATATCTTGATTTGGGTGATTTTCAGGGTTAATTCTTGTATTAGCTTCCTATGACTAGCATAACAAAGCATCCCAAACTGGGTGGCTTGACAAAGCAGAAGTTTATTGTCTCAGAGTTCTGGAGGCTAGAAGCCTAAAGTCACAGTATCAGCAGGGTTATGCACTCTGAAGATTTTAGGGGAAAATCCTTTCTTGCTTCTTTCCAGCTTCTGGTGGTTGCTGGCAATAGGCGTATCCTTGGCTTATAGGTGCATCACTTCAGTAACATGGTGTTCTCCGTGCCTGTCTTCACATCACCTTCCCTCTTCATATATCTCCGTGTTCAAATCTCTCTTCCTAGAAGGACAGTCATTTTCTAAAGAGCCCACCCTCATCTAGTACGACCTCATTTTAATTAGGCGACATCTTCAAAACTCTTTTCCCAAATAAGGTCACATTTTGTGGTTCTGGGTAGACAATTACTTTTGAGTGACACTATTAATCTAGTACATTTCTTAACATTGAAATTACTTTGGAATGTCATAATTCAGCTTTCCTCAAGACAGAAAGCTCAATTATGGGATTTAATAGTGAGCAGCAGCAAATCAACTTTATGGGATACTGTGAAAAAATTATTAGCAATGCACTTATAGTGCTCTGAGGACCGTGCCCTTCCTCTACCATGTCATCCCCTTTATTCAACACATCTGCGGGGCATTTGGAAATTGTGTTTGTCTTATGTGTGATCCTAAATCCTCTGCTCAGTTTTCACCTCTTCTTGTCCCATGTTCCTCCAGCCACTCTGGATTCTGCCATGGGCCATCTCTTACTTTGTTTCCAGCTGTACCTGGTTTTTGCCCAAAACAACTGTATAGTCCAGCCCAGGAACATTCTGCTTTCTCTGCGTGGGGTCAGTGAAGGGTGAATGTGGGTCAGATCACACTTTCCGTCAGTCACCATTTCTTAGACTCACTTATTTGTCTGCAGTGTTCAGACTCTGGACTGAATGTTTCACTATGAGATCCTCTACTCCCTTTTGGGAAAGCTGCATTCTTCTCACAGGACTTATCTTGCCCGAGAAACCAAGGATCCAAAGACCCATTCCCTAACAGTCCATTTCCCAATGGTGGTGGAACTCACACCGACCCATTCCCCAACAGTCCATCTCCCAACGCTGGTGGAACTCACACCGACCCATTCCCTAACAGTCCATCTCCCAGCACTGGTGGAACTCACACCGACCCTTTCCCTAACAGTCCATCTCCCAGCACTGGTGGAACTCACACCAACCCATTCCCTAACAGTCCATCTCTCCCAGCACTGGTGGAACTCACACCGACCCATTCCCTAACAGTCCATTTCCCGGCCCTGGTGGAACTCACACCGACCCATTCCCTAACAGTCCATTTCCCAGCACTGGTGGAACTCACACCATGAGCAGGAGAGTGAGCGAGGCTGAGGTTTCTCCAGGTCGGTCCGAAGGGAGCTGGGTGCTCCACTCTCTTATCTTCTCTAGGGGCTGATTTGGAGAAGTGGGATTTTTTTTTATTGTCAAGCCGAAAAATTTTGATTGGTTCACACACACACACACACACACACACACAGACACACAAACACACGCATCTAAAGACTAAAAATAATTTCAGAGGCAATTTAGCCTAGAAGTATATCAGGAGAAAATTATTTTTTAAAGACAAAATTATCAAACCTGATGCCATGCTTTTAAAATGTTTCCTCTGGTTTCCATAATGTTCTTCTGGACTGATGTAAAAGAAATGATCTGTTACTAAGCTTGTCACTTCATGATGTCAATAGGTAGAAATTACAGAAATTTTGAAATTATGATGGCCTACTTTGTTCAGATTGTATGCCTTGGCAGGTAGTTTTCATGCCACTATCTCCCTAAAAAAAGAAAAATTAAAAAAGAAAAGCAACAGAAAGCTTCACAGCCAACTTAGCAGGCAGTGGTCTATGGGTTGAGGGTGTCAGTGGTGAGTTTTCTGCAAGTTGCCTTCGCTTTCATCTTGGACTAGGGTATTTGCTGACCACAGCCTGAGCTGACTGCCTTTCTATGGTAAGTGAATTCGTTGCACTCTGCTGAAAGCTGGCTCTAGTGCATGGCCAATTGATGGCAGGTCAGTGGCATTATTTTTATGAATGCAGGAATAATCTCATGTAATTGGAGAACATCAAAACAAATGACCGTCTATGGTGGGCTCCACTCACTAAGTTCAGGAAATTAATGATGCCTTATCGAAGGAACTTTGCATGAAGCTCTGCAGCATATGCCTTGGTGGTCCTACACAATTTCATAGTCACAAACCATAATGATTCAGTTTTCTCAGAGGTGCATTCATCTGTCTATGTCTAGTATTGATTCCTATTTACTGTTAACTAATTTGGGGGTTATGTCATTATTTACATTAGCCAGAAAATGACCAAAAGAGGAAAGATAATACAAAATGAAGGATTTAAGGAATCCTCTAAAGAGATTAACAATGAAATTTACTCTTTGAATGTCTGGGTGCAGGCTTGGTTTTTAAAGTAGAATTTCTGTCTGCATCTTTAATCAATGGATTTATTCACTCATAGACATAGGACACATATTGGTAAGCATCCATCCTTCACCAGGCACTGTACTATGCTCTGAGCTGGGTACAAAGATGAATTTTTAAAAATCTTGTCATTAAGGACTTTCTGGCCTAATTGAACTGATGACTCATGCAACATCTCCCATCTTCTATACCTTATAGTAAGTGTCAATGTCAGAATGTTGACATTAAATAAAATTCTATCATTCAGTTGAGAGTTGAGAAGAACCATGATTAAGATGGGGAAAATGCCATAGGTATTTAGAAAAAAGAGAGAAATATAACTCTTGGAAGACTGGTCTCCATTGGGCAGTCCTACTTTCTTAATTTCACTTCATTCTTAAAACGCCTGCTGCATTTGTTTATTTGTTCTAACCATAGTATGACAATGTTGATTCTCCTGTCCCCTCCCCCTCCTCCCCTCCCTCCCCTTCCCTCCCCTCTCTCCTTTCTCTTTTCTCCTTTTCTCCTTTCTCTTCCCCGTTCTTCCTTTCCCTCTGCCTCCTCTCCTCTCTTCTCTTTTCTCCTCTCCTAGTTTTTTCTCTCTCTTTCCTCTCTCTCTCTTTCTTTCTCTAATTCTCTTTCTCTTGCAAACTCTCTATCTTTATCTATCACAATCTCTAGCCCTATTGCTATTTCTCCTTTTCCCCTCAAAATGTTTGCATCTCTTTATTTAAATGTAAGACAGCCTCTCTGTGTACCGTCTACTTCTCTGGCCACACTTTTTAGTCTGCTTTTTAAGGTCTGCTTTCTTTGACAATTGTGGCTCCTAGAGTTCTAGCAAAGGTTCCTAGGTCTTTGAATACCACTCAATCTTAAAAGGCTAAAAGTTGTATAATTTCATTTATAAGATATTCTGGAAAAGGCAAGACTGTAGGGATAGGATATAAATCAGAGACTGCCAATGGCTGAGGCTGGGGATAGGAATTAACTGCAAATGGATATGAGAGAACTTTCTGGGGTGATGAAAATGTTCCATGTGAATTGTTGTGATGGTTACACTACTGTATATTTGTCAAAATTTGGCTGTATGTGCCTTTTACCTGAATAAGCCTGACATTAACAACAAAAGAAAAAGGAAACAGGAAACCTGTGGAGAGGAGGATATTCACATCATTCTTTTCACGCCTTGCTTTTTTTTTTTTTTTTTTTGCATGGGAAGACTTGGAAAATCTTCCCTTTTCCCATCACCCTCTTCATGTTTTGCATTTAGTACTCTTGACTAAAATGAGAGCATTGTTTTGAGATTATAGACCAAGGAATCATAATTACCCAAGGATATTCTATGTATATGGGGTTCTCATTTGTAATCCGAAAAGGAGATGACTAAAGCAAGAAGCACCTCTCAAATACTTCTAACTTAGTTATTTACATAACAGGGATGACAGTAGAATCTACAAAATCTCATTCTACACTGTCTGGCATTTTAGATGAACTAAAGCAATAAAAATTTAACTGGCTTTTTAAAGCCCTGAAACGTTAGTAAATTTCCATGCCAGGTTAACTCATAGCTAAAGGGTTAGAGACATATTTTTTATGACTAGCAGTACTGAGGGAGAAGGGCTCCAGTTTACAATGGAAATTCAGTGTTTATAAACAAAGCCCAATGTTTTGATCCATTTCAGAAAACCATTAAAAAAGAAAGACAGTACTTCTTCTTCTTTTTTTTTTTTTTTTGGATGTGATTTGAGTGTATGCTTGGAGAAAGTGGGATTTTCAAAATAGAAATGTATATATTCCCAATTCCATATTATACATCTTGTATTTTAAATGAGCCATGGAAATCTCCTTTCTCACTTCTGACAGACAGCATGAAACTGTTGAGTGAACTTTGGGTTAGCATTCCGGAGACTCATGTTTCCATCCAGCTCTGCCATGAAACTGGCTCTGTGACACTGGGGAGTGGGTGAGGAGGGCATCTCTGCCTCAGTTTATTTTTTTCCATCTGGTTGGTCTGTAAATGAATGGGAAGTTGGATTACATGATCGCTGGGGATATCTTCTTACATTCAAGTACATTTTTTCACAGCAGTTCAATACCCTGTTGTATTGCGTATTTTCATCACCACAGCCTTCCTCCTTGAATTCTCATACTTTCGAGTGTTAATACTTTCCCACCAAGATGGCCTGTGTTTATCCCTAATGCATTCCTGGGCGCTATGGTGTCCTAACCTTCTATGGCTCTTGCAACCTGGGTAGCTGCCATTTGTAGCAATCAGTAGAAGGTGAATATACTGTGAAGCATGAAGATTTTCCAGAGTTTATGTTCAGCTCTTCTCAAGTAGTATTCTTCAGCATCTTGACCAATGGCATACTGACTTTCATAATTAATTGAGATTTCAGAATTTAGAATACACGTTTTAAAAGGAAAAATGCTTTTTAATTTAAAGGCATTTACATTAAGTTGTATACATTTTATGTATTTTCTGAATCGGGATGTCATTTGTCTGTGTAAGCTTTAGCTATCAGGATGCATTTTAGGTAAGAACAATTGGTTTATTGATGAGTCTATGGTAAATGTGAAAGAACTAGTAAGGAAACTAGGAAACTCAAATTTATTGCTCTGAAATAATTACTTCATAAAATATTTGTAATGATGGAAAAATCAAGATTGAGGAAACATGGGGTTATTTATCTCCCATTCAATTTCTGGTCAGACCAAATTATTTCTATTTAAGAGTGTATTAGACACTTTCACTATCAGAGAGTGTTGTGTGTATCATGGGCATTGCTGTGCAATGAGAATACCTTGTACTGTGGGATTCTGGTCTGGAAAGACATATGAACAGAGATGACTTCCCAAAGATTTTTGATGCTCTACTGTAATTCTTCTAAAATATTTGAGATATTTTCATTTCTTTCCCAACTGTAAGATCCTCAGTGAAAGAGATTCTATACTCTTGCCAGTTGAAGAGCCAATTTCTCTTATCAGAAAATTCCTGATAAATTGGATATCTCCTGCTTCTACTTACTTCAACTTCATCTTGCTCAGCTTTGAGTGGATGTACAGAACTGAAGGGAAAGTTTATTGTTCTTTCAGTAGTAATCTGTCACAAAATAAAGCAATTGGGAAAATACACACTTCAGCAGCAACCTGGGTAATCTGAGCTTAGAGGCAGAACAATTAAAAAAAGAGAGAAAGTGAGAAAAAAGATGGTTTTAGAATTAATGACCACATTAGCATTTAACACATTAAGAAAGGGATCTAAGTTGTAGGAGTTTGTCTAATGGGTATGGGTTGAGGGTATATACTTTACTAGGATGCTGGCAAGACACATGGGAAATATAAAATAGTGAAACCATGATAAACAGAAAATTGGCTGCGTACTATTTTGGAAGAAATAAGTCTTGGGAAGAAACAAAGTCATTTGTAAATTCAAGAACCATAAATGCAAGGAGATGGTTGAAGTATCTTTAAAAGAAGAAATCCATAGCAGGAATAAAAAAGACCAGGGGTTGGGCAGGAGTTACCACACATGAACTTGCTGAACGAGATTCTTTCATGTCAAGTGGTATTACATTTTTATCATCTTGAAGGAATTTGGATCTGATGGTGATGAATGTCACATTCTCTTTCCTAAAACCATAAAATGGAAACAACACAATGCAAAGGCTTTGGATTAATTATTTTTTGCATCATTAACTTCTCCACAATTAGAACCCCCCCTTCCACATCTCTGAAGCCAATTATGCATTACACAGTAGGTGATGGCTGCACAACAGTGGAAAAATTGGCCCAACTACAAGGCCTTTCTTATCTTTTCTTTTTACTATAGCCAACTATTCATTTCCAAGGTATAGGTCTAGGTCTCTGGCGCAACTCTCTTCGGATAACTTACGTTGTATGGATAATCCTTTTCACATATTTCCATTTATCTTTTCATTCACTCAGTAAGTGTTTACATGATGTCTAATAGGTTTTAGGGTCTCCTCTAGTCAGAGATAAATCTTAAGTGCTTTTGTCTTTTATTTTCAGACTATCAGTCCTTTTAAACATTTATTTTAAAAGTCATGGTAGGAAGCACCTTGAATCCCATGACATAAAACACATTTATTCATAGGTTAATCCACTACTAATTCAGTCATTTAGTAAATATTTATGGAAACCCTCTTGGAAGCCAGGAACTGGTCTTGATGGTGAAAACCCAGCAAAGAGCAGAGCAGAGCAGTTTCCTGCGCTCATGGTAGCTCTTATTCTTGTATACATGATAGAGGTTTAAGCTACAGACAGGATTGACAGTGTTGGTTTGGGATGTGTGTGTGAGCAGGAGAGAAGGAGAGGATGCCATTGAAAGGTTATAGTGGAGATTTTCTTGAGTTTGTAAACTTTGAATTTGTTGATGCTTCTTTTTTTTTTTTTTGAGACAGAATCTTGCTCTGTCGCCCAGGCTGGAGTGCAGTGGCTGGATCTCACCTCACTGCAAGCTCCGCCTCCCGGGTTTATGCCATTCTCCTGCCTCAGCCTCCCGAGTAGCTGGGACTACAGGCGCCCGCCACCTCGCCCGGCTAGTTTTTTGTATTTTTTTTTTTTTAGTAGAGACGGGGTTTCACTGTGTTAGCCAGGATGGTCTCGATCTCCCGACCTCGTGATTCGCCCGTCTCGGCCTCCCAAAGTGCTGGGATTACAGGCTTGAGCCACCGCGCCCGGCCTGTTGACGCTTCTTAACAAACCTGTGCACAGGTAAAAATCCACAACACTCCGCAAAGGAGCTTAGACTCTAGAATGGGATGTTTGTTTAAAAAATAGTCCAGATTTAGTCTGTTGATTGATTCGTGCTTCTCAGTCTCATTATGGAAAGACACTTTCATAATCATCTCGTGGTCCAGTCTTTGTGTCTCTCTCCAAGTTGTCATTGTCTTCCACCATTTCAAGAT
The DNA here is from genome assembly GCF_008728515.1 of Papio anubis. Classification (NCBI taxonomy): domain Eukaryota; kingdom Metazoa; phylum Chordata; class Mammalia; order Primates; family Cercopithecidae; genus Papio; species Papio anubis. The sequence continues at coordinate 84,232,310 of NC_044990.1, read as the reverse complement.
ATTTAAAATTAGACATTTAATATTGTAATCTGCATTAAGTATAGTAACATCTGATGTCTTCTGACTCAGAGTTGGAAGGGGCCCTGAGTGTGTGATTGTCCAGAGCTTATCATTCAAAATCTTAATAAACTGTATGTCAGATTCAATAAGAGGTAAGAACATGGGTTTGATGATCAGATGTGTTTTCAAATATTCCCCCTTATTAATGGCACATTCATGGAGAAGCCTCAATATGTATATTGGTAAGTAGGAAGAATTAGATCTATTTTTCAAGGTTCTCATGAGAGATAAATGAGAAAAACGATTCAAAGTAACCAGTCCAGGCTATTCACCTTTCACCATCAAGCTGTGATGACTTTGCAAACAAAATATAACAAAGAGGTTATTTGCTTTCTTAAGAAGCAAAATGCTTACCTTGACACAGAATCAGCCCAAACCTGTTTGTGTTTCTGTTCGATTTTTTTTGCAAGCATAAGGTTAAATGTTTGCTCTTAAATTGAATGGAAAGTATAGCAAACAAACAAACAAAAACAAAAACAAAACCCAGCTTGTTTGAATGCAAGTTCTCCAAGAGTAGATGGGGCCATAATCTGGTAACTTCCCCAAGCAAATACTAATAGCTGGTCAACTCCAAAGCTCCAAGTGAATAGAATGACTAATTTGTGACATCCTCGTAATGAATATTGCTTTTACTTTATTGTTGAGTGGGTGAGATTAACTTCTAACCTGGGAGACTTTGTCCTTGTAAACTGATGCAGAGCATGTATTTGTGTTTGGCACAAAAAGATACATACATCGCTTTCATTTTGTCTTAAGGCAGGATGAAAAGGGCCACACAGAGAGGATTAAGATTCAGGATGAAAAAAAAAAATCCCTCAGCATCTTGGCTGCTCCTTCTCTCGACAGTTAGATCCATTTCTCTTGAAACATTTGGAAGAGGATAGAAGTTGTCATCACTCATCTATTTTTGGGAAGTAGCCTCATGTTAACATCCAGGTGGGTTGGGTTGGAGAAAACAAAGAAATCTTCCTTCAGAAATGAACCTAGAATATTTATCCTGCCTGGGTCTATATAGGCCTCTTAAAACTACCTTTGCAAAATGAACACTTTACTGGACCAGAAATTCTGACATCCTGTACACTTCACAATACCACATTTGGCATCTGGTTCTCAGCTAACCACACTATAAATCAGACAGAAGATGCAACCCACTTAAGAAACCAGTGAAGAAGTTTTTCTGTTTTTTATTTGTTTGTTTGTTTGCTTTGGTTTTAATGGGCAAAGGAGAATGCCAAAGAGAAATTCCTATATCTTACCATAATGCTTAGTGGGTCAAAATTCCAAATTGGATTTTTTTTTTTTTTTTTGCCTTACTTAAAGCAACTGAATAAATAAGCATGTTGCAGTTACAAACAATGTTTTGTTAGCCTTTTGAAGTCTTCATTCTCTATTCCTGGCACCAGAATTTTGTGCTGAACATGCCATTAAATAACTCTCTACTTCAAAAAAAATGTATATGAGCTGCTTATAAGTTACTATATAGTTGTGCATGACCAAGAAAATACCAGAATTATGCAGGCACAGCAGGAAATTAACACTGCAGAAGACAACCATGCTTGGTTATAGATAAGCATTCAGTGCTTTAAATAGCAGTTTGCCATCCGTGTGTCACTTCACACCAGATGGTTGGAAGAGCCCAGGACATTTTTTTTTATATTAAAAGGGTGCATATAAAAATCTGTTAATAGCAATGCAGTGAAAAAAGAAAAATGTTCTATAATTTAGGATAAGTGAGTCTTTGTCAAATTACCTTCATCTGTATCAAAGCTCTTTAAAAATGTATTCAGTAAGTAAAAATATTCCGTTTAATGAATTATCAAATAAAATTGTGATAATAAGCTTTTTTAGAGTTTTTAGTAGGGACCTGCTTTTGAGCCCAGTGCTCAGCTTGAACAGGTTAATTGAGCCTTCTGGGACAGATCTCAGCATTGGTTATATTATTATTTCATTTTTAATTCCAAATCTCAGGAGAAAAGTTACTGTCACTCCAGCAAGAGAGTACAAGACGTACCTGAAGGTGGAACTTGTTGTTTACTGCTCTCCAAATGTTGACCTCCTGCCCGCTGCAGACTTATAGGACTATTAATTATATTCCTTAACCTTCGATGTGTTAAAATAGCATCTGAGTGAAAATACAAGTTTCTGCAAGCACAAGCATTACTAGTTGGGTTCTGTACTTTTAAACTGTGGCTAACGCAGAATAGACTGTGGGATGATACATAATGGTCTAGAAAAGTGGTTCTCACCTGGGGTGATTTTGCCCACTCATCTCCAGGGAACTTTTGGTAATACCTAGAGACATTTTCATTTGTCACAACTGGAGGGACTGCTGACTGGCAAGAATGCTGCTAAACCTCCAAAATGGTGTGGGATAGCCTCCCTCAACAAAGAATCATCAGGTAGGGCCCTGTGATGATTAGTTGTATGTGTCAATTTGGCTAGGCTATAGAACCCAGTTACTTAATCAAACATGAATATAGGTGTTGCTATGAAGATATTTTGTAGATGTGGTTAATACCTACCATTAGCTGACTTTAAGTAAAGTAGATGACCCTCCATGATGTGGTGGGCCTCACTTAATCAGTTGAAGGCCTTATAAGCAAAACCTGAGGTCCCAGGATGGGAAACGAGTCAGATGTATAGAATACAGAATAATATTTGGTCATTTGCAACAACATGGATGGAACTGGAGAACATTATGTTAAGTGAAATAAGCCAAGCACAGAAAGACAAACTTCGCATGTTCTCACACATTTGTGGGAACTAAAAATTAAAACAATTGAACGAATGGAGTTAGGGAACACATTGATAGTTCTGAGAGGCTGGGGTGGGTAGGGGGTGGTTGGGGGAAGTGGGGATGGCTAGTGGGTGTAAGCATATGGTTAGATGGAATGAATAAGATCTAGTATTTGATAGCACAATAGGATGACTATAGTCAACAGTAATTCACAGCACATTTAAAAAATAGCTAAGAGTATAACTGTAGTCTCAGTAACTTGGGAGGCGGAGGCATGAGAATCACCTCCGCCTCCCAAGTTGGCAAAGGTGGCAGAGGTGGCAGTGAGCCAAGATCACACCGCTGCACTCCAGACTGGGTAACAGAGTGAAAAAAAAAACAAAAACAAAAAAACAAACAAAACAAACAAAACAAAACAAACAAAAAAAACGAAGAGTATAATTGGATTATTCCAAACACAAAGAAGTTTACCCCATTTACCATGATGTGATTATTATACCTGCATCAAAATATCTCCTGTACCCCAGAAATAGAAAAACTATGTTCCCACAAAAATTAAAAATTAAAAAAATTATATATCTATAAATAAATAATATATATATATATATTTCTCTTTCTCTGGAGAACCCTGCTATGGGCTATTTGTGACTCCTCAAAATAATTGATATATTGAAGCCTAAATCCTCAGTGTGATGGTATTTGGAAATGGGGGTTTTTGGGAAGTGATTAGGTCATGAGGATGGAACTCTCACAAATGGGGCTAGTGCCCTTATGAAAAGACGCAGGAGAGCTCATGCTCTGTCTCTGCCCTTTGCTATGTGATTACATGCAAGCAAATGGCCATTTTCAAACCAGGAAGCAGACCCTCACTAGACACCAGATCTGCTGGCCCCTCGATCTTGGACTTTGCCACCAGATCTGCTGGCCCCTCGATCTTGGACTTTGCTGCCGCCAGGAAGAGGAGAAATAAACGTTTGCTACTGAAGGCACTCAGTCTATGGTAATTTGCTCTAGCAGCCTGAATGGCCTAAGGTAGATCTTGACTGATGAAGTCCCCAATGTCAATAGAGCCAAGGTCAGAAATGCTGGTCTAGGGACAAAAACATACCTTCAGGCAGTTGGAAGACTATGCCGTTTTGATCTGCCTTTGTATGCCTGCAGCTGGCCACATACTACATACTCCAGGGATATCCAGAGCCTTCTCCAGATCACACAGGGGCTGTCTTCTTCAGAACTGTTGCAGCAGTTTTCTATGTATGGCCTAATGACTGAAGAACCCCTAAGATCTGGGTGTCCATGGTTGAAACCCTTCACTCAATGAGACTTGGTGAGGTGCAAACATCATTCCTCGCCTTCCTGTTCTTTAGGAAAGATACATTAGAAGAAGCAGCTCAATTCAAATCTCCCCCTTTTCTTTTTCTCCCTTTTAAATGATGGCTCCATTTCTCTGATCCCTCTGGCACCTTTCTAAATTGCCCTCTAAGTAACATATTAATGTTATTTCCAGATGTTGCCTTGTATACAATTCCAGACTTAAGGTGATACAGCCTTTCATCATGAAAGACTAGTGTTCACCATCCTGCACAGGTTGTTTTTTTAAAAAAAAGAACAACCCATACTACACACACACACACACACACACACACACACACACATACACATATGTATGCACACCACACACACACTACGCACACACACATACACACATATGTACGCACACCACACATACATATACATATATACATACACATAAACACATACACACATATATGTACTCACACCACACACACACACACCTTGCACATGAGATGTGCAAATGTAGGGATGTTGTCTTTCCATTTTGAACTTGAAGTTGATGGTCTAGGATGTTACATGAAAAGCTCAGAAATTCCGGGATAATTTTTCAGCCTTTGGGATTGCGTTTGAGAAGTGGTTCAGCAGAGGAGCGGAGCCTGCCGGGCTAAGTGTGCATAAACGCGTCTTTGTCTGTGGACTCCTGTAAGTTCAACCATTGTCTGAGGGAAATCTGAGAGTGGGAAGGACAGGGCTAAGAGGATCAAACATGTGTGGTGTCGCCTTCATGGTGATCTGTGTTCCCCTCCGTCTTTCTGCCTGAGGCCCTGTCTTGACAGCTGCCTGTCGCAGTGCGCACCAAACCCTCCGTGAATCAAAGCGGAACTTGTCAAAGGGGCCTTCTTGTGGGGTTAAAGGCGATTGGCCTTTTCTAGCTTGGTGGCCCTCATGGAAACAGAAAAGAAGTTCCCCCTCAGGCTACCTCCAGCTGCCAAAGTGAGCAGAAAGCATTGCTGTGGCCAGGGCAGGGTGCGGCCTGGGGCCGTGAGACCCCAATCCAGCTGGAACCTGCCCCTCACTGGCACCAGGCGTGCATCAGAGAAGGGAGCAAGAGTGGCTGCGGCAACAGAAATGGGGCATGCAGCCGGCGTGGCCCGGGGCCAGTGAGCACGGGGGGCTCAGTCCTCCCAGGCTGCTCAGTCCTCCCGGGCTGCGGGCTCATCTTCTGCACAACACCGCGTTGTCCTCTCGGAACAGCTGTTTTCATTTCCCCCCTCCTTCCTGGAGTGTCATCCAATTATCACTCCCACACACTTCTTGCAGCTGTACTTTATGGATGACAAACGTTTTTGCTTTATTGTTCAGGGAGAGCTCCAAACATGAAAAACAGCCGATCATTTATCGAGAGGTTTGAATACAAAATACGCAGCAAGAACCCATGTCGGCTTCAGAGGCCACAGTCAGCAGCACTGAGGCCTGTCTTCTGGAGGCGTGACCTGTTCAAGTACAGCCACAGCTCACTGGGGGACAGAGTGTTTTGTGAAAGAGTGAAAATATTTTTTTTTTCTTTTTTTAAAAATGCTTTTCTAAAAAGACTTCGTGCAAGTTACAGAAAAGTGAAAATTATTCACTGTGATTAGAGCCCATGAAAAATACGGAACAGCAGGTTGGTGCAGATGCAGGAAGGGGATGGCTCCACCCCTGGGGTGTCTAACTGCCCTGTTTCCTTGGTTCTGAGGAGTTTCCCGGGACGCGAGACCTTCAGTGCTAACAGTGGGACAGTTGACTAGTTACCCTCTAGCCACTTCTTTCAACTAGCAGAAGGGAGCTTGTATCCTGGTTTCGATTAAGTCAAAGACAGTTTCTAAACAAAGTAGCTTCAGGGTAAACAGAGTTTTCAGTGTGCTTTACCGAGATCCTGGGGACATCACTCATAATTTTTAAAAGGTTCAATCACTTGAACAGTCACAGCTTGCTCCTAAGTTCAGACTATCTGCACCACATAGTTAAATGTTTGCATAGGGTTTAGAAAAATTCAGAGAAGAAAAACTGTGCCCTTTTGAGTTCTGGGAGAGACAGAGAGAGGAAAAAAAATCGCCAGCAAGAGATGTCAGCATGTGTTAATTGGTGATGATGCTTGCATTTGGTTTCCATTCCTTGTGTGCTGTAGAAAAACACAACAGGCAAGCACAGAGCGACAAGTGCAGTGCGAGCAGGGGAGTGGGCAGGACGCATTGTTTTACTTTTAAAAGATTAATCAGCATGCATGGGAAAGGAGCAGCGGTCAGCGGGAGGGTAGCCTCTTGAAAGGTAGAATGATATCAGCCTGGCTACCCAACTATGCATCCTTTCTGCAAAGGGAACATGACACAGCTGTTCCAAGGCCTGAGTAGGAGATTAACGGGGCAGAAATCACAATGGCATGTGTGCCTTAGTTTACCGTTTGCAAAGTACTTTCACCCACTTTATCCTTGTTCGTCCTCACTGCACACCCTGAGACGTGGGGCGGGCAGGGCAAAGATTAGTAACTTCATTCTTAGAAATGGGGATGCCAGCTGGGCAAGGACCTTGCTTCGGATCCCATGGCTAATTAATTCAGAGAGCCAGTACTGAGTCCTGGTCTTCTGGACCCTATTCCACTAGAAAGTTTGACATTTTAAATGTTGTCGAGGTGAACACAAAATCATGGAAAATGCATACTAGTAGAACCTTCTTGACATAGGGCTCTATCTGCCCAAGTTAAGGTGTAAAAACAAAATCTAGAATAAGAAAAGGCGCAGTGTCACATAGGAGGAAGAGCCATAGTTTAAAATTGAAGGTCAGCTCTGCAAAAGCCCTAGAATGGCGACCTTGAGCCACTATTCAATCTCTTTGACCTTTGGTTTCCTTGTTTGAAAAATAAGCAATATGATGGCTTCCGGAAGCGTTGCTGTGAGAATTAAAGATATTGTAGGTAAAATGCCAATTTAGCACTGAAAAAATGGTTATTTTTTTACTCTTACTACTATGTTTACCAGTGCACATATGGCAAGCAAAAATGAATTTGGACAAGTTAATTGACAACAACTGCTGTGGTAACAAGAGGATGCTTGAATGTCCTAATGCAGAGTGAGACTTTTTCCAAACACTTCTCCCATTAGCAGGCGACATTCCTGTCCGGCCGGAGCCACCACCGCTGAGAAGAAAGAGTCCCACTCTCCCATATGGCCTCTAAAATACCCAAAAAGGAAGAGTCAGAGACTTCGAGGGCAAAACGTCAGGACAGCAGGCCACATAGAAATATGGACAAGTGACAGTGACACTAATATTCCTGAATGTCATTGTGACATTGAGTTTAGCCCTGCAATGCAAATGGTTATGTCATATAAGACAATGAGTTAGAAGTTAGACAGAGGATAAAATTAAATTCAGACTCACTCATCAGCTATGAACAATGTTACCTGTTCACTTGATTCTGTGTTGAAGCTGAATGTGGCTGCAATAGTCTTAGTAGGTTCTTCAGAAAGAATCTACTTTAAACAAATTAACACACTAAAGACCTCTTTTTGCTTTGAACTTTATTCATCCTTAATACCATTGTAATGGACAATCAGGATTACTTTTAAGAAAGTAGTCATTGAATATATGTATTTAACTTAGCTATCTTCTTTCCTTCAAAGGCACCTAACGTCCTGGAAACAGAAGGTGCCTCGGGTCAACTGGCTAGTCTAGTTCATCCAAGAAAGATGGTTGGCTCTGCTATTATAAAAATTCCCCAGATTTCCAGAGGGGTTTATAATTTGCAAAGTGCATTTTTGTTAGTGAATGTCAAGAAGGTCTATTGTATAGCATTTTGTTCTCTAAAATCTATTTACCTCATGCACATTTTCAAGACTTCTCCTAACCTCATGCAAAATGAAATCTAGACACAACAAATTAATAACATTTGAAATATAAATGCTGTAAACTCAGATTTTTGACCTTATCTCATTCCTCTTTTTATTACTTTCATAAAATGATTTACTCTCCTGCCAGATAGCTTTTGTCCTTTTGCAAAATTAGAAGCCTGTGCTTCACAAGCTGTGCTCTCATCATGACTTTATCTCTAAGGTCTTACATTTGGTTTTAATTTCTCCTTTTCTTTTTTAATTGGACTTTCTACTCCACCTCTTTAAAATCACATTGTTCCCACACTTTGACACATTGCTTACCAACTGACTTGCAGGCTTTCATAGTATGATACATTAAGAGCTCTACTGTGGGCTATAACCTCTCCTGGTTCCTAGAGCTGTGGATAGGGAGGGGCTGGATTGGAAAGATTAAGTTTGAATCTAGGCTCTGCCTCTGAGCAGTTGATGACCTTCTGTAAATGACCCAACTGATCTCATCTACAGCACGATAGGCGGCATCAGGGACCATTCTTTGTCCCATCTTCCGCCACACCCTCAGGAAGGTAACCTTGTCATGCCCACCCACTCTGACTCTGGGCCTGGTCCTATGACTTGGTATAAACAATGGGATGCTAGTGGAGGCTTGAAAACGCACCTGCACATTCCTACTTGCAATCTTTCTCAATGCCATTGCCACAGAAGGACATGTCTGAGCTAGGCTGTTGAGGGATGAGACATGTGGACCCCACCTGAGTTGCTCCAGATCTAGCTAAGTCCATCCTGGAACAGCTGCCATCTGGTCTGTTCCCTAAGCACAGGAGACTAGCTTGCCTACATTTGGTCACATATACTTGAGCAGGTTCAGGCCTTGTGCATGAGGCCTGACCCAGAACAGCTTCTCCTTGCACTCTTCAGCACAGTTATTGCTATTTTCCACCGAGATGTTTAGCTGCTAACTTGCAATTCTTGTGGCAATATAGAACTGAATCTCTCTGGTTCCTCACCTTTAGATATGTAAAATATTTGTGACTACTTCAAAAGTTATGGAAGATGAAATGCTAACATGCATATAAAGCACTTCACCGGGGCTCGCCGTATAGTACCATATAGTACAGACCTGGTAATATTAGTTCTCACCATTCAGAGACCAGGGCCTGCCATGACTCCTTCCAGTCTCGACTTTGTTGCATCTTTCTTTTGGATAGATTCCGTCCTCTGAACATATATTTATTTTTGTTGGAAAGCAAATTATTTTGTTAAACATGTCCTATATGTCAACTATGCCTTTATTCTAATTATTTTTTTTTTCTATCCTTTCAAAGATGATTAAGTTAAATTTTTACTTCATCCTCGATTGTTACAACAGGTATAGACTTCCTTTTGTATTCCATTATTCATAACTCCAAGGTTTGCCTTTGTAGATTCTTGGTCATCTCTAATCTGTTAACTTCTGTTCATGCTATTCTGAAAGTTTTGTTTTGCTTTGTTTTTACAGCATCTTTGTTTTTATTTCAGTTCTAACCTCTTTTCAACTGGGCCTGTCGAATTGGAGGTTTGTCCTTCTACCTAGTTTTCCATTCCAACTCTTTAGGATTAGGCTACAAAATGTAAATGTAAAGCAATTTCCATTGATCGTGTTGAATCACCTCTCTCCAATGGCAAGTGAACACTGAATGGTCAGCCTGCTGGCAGCATTAAGAACTAGGATCAGAGCTGAAACCAGAAATACACATACCAGTCATTGCAACACAGGAATCAGTTCCTATACAGCTCACACGTATTTTTTCAGAAGACAGAAATATGCTCATCTCAGGACGGTACCTACTGATAAATGTCTGACCAGGTATGTGCTATAGACTGAATGATTTGTTCCCCACAAGCTCACATATTGAAGCCAAGTTCTCTAATGTGATAGTGTTCGAAGGTGGGGCCTTTAAAAGGTGATTAGGTTATGAGGGCAGATCCCTTATGAATGAGACTAGTGCCCACATAAAAGAGACTCCAGAGAGACCCCTCACTCCTTCCACCATGTGAGGACACGACAAGAAGATGGATGCTTGTGCCTTGGTCATGATCACAGCCTCCAGAGCTGAGAATAATCAAATTTGGTTATTTATAAGCTACCCATTTTATAGCAATTTGTTACAGCAGTGCAAATGGGCTGAGACAGTATGTGATTTAACACCTTTGATTTTCTGGTTTCCCTAACAGCTCCCTTGAGTCATAAGATTAATGTAGGACAGAGGTAAAGTGTCAAGAAGTAGTTCAAGGGCAAAGTGGAGAGAAACCTCAAGTAGATATCCTAACAGGAATGAGGAAGACCTGCTTGTGACTGGGCATGGTGGCCCAGGCTGCTAATCCCAGCACTTTGGGAGGCCAAGGCGGACAGACAGCTTGAGCCCAGGAGTTTAAGACCAGCCTGGGCAACATGGCAAAACCCTGTCTCTACAAAAAATGCAAAAATTAACTGGGCATGGTGGCACATGCCTGTAGTCCCAACTACTTAAGAGTCTGAAGTGGGAGGATACCTTGAACCAGGGAGGCGGAGGTTGCAGTGAGCTGAGATTATACCAGTGTGCTCCAGCTTGGGCAACAGAGAAAAACTTTGTGGGAAAGGAAAGAAAGAAAGAGAGAGAGAGAGAGAGAGAAAGAAGAAAATAAAAGAAAGAAAGAAAGAAAGAAAAGGAAGAAAAAGAAAGAGAGAGAGAAAGAAAGAAGAAAGAAAGAAAAAGAAAGAAAGAAAGAAAGAAAGAAAGAAAGAAAGAAAGAAAGAAAGAAAGAAAGAAAGAAAGAAAGAAAGAGAGAGAGAAAAAGGAAGGAGGGGGAGGAGAAGGGAAGAGAGGAGAGGAGAGGTGAAGGAGGGAGGAAGGAAAGGAAGGGAAAGGGAAGGGAAGGGAGGGAAGGGGAGGGGAGGGGAGGGGAGGGGAGGGGAGGGAAGGGAAGGGAAGGGAAGGGAAGGGAAGGGAAGGGAAGGGAACGGAAACTTGCTGAAAGCAGAGAGAAAGAGATAAACGGTGACGCTTCTCAGTAGCGGGTGATTTCTTTATGGTACCTGCAGGCATAAATTAATTAAAACTCTTATAGAAATGTATACTTATAATGATAACTCCAATATAGAAGGAGAGTAACATTATTTCCAGAGTATCCTTTTGACCAAGTCAGGGAAATATAGAATGTGGTTTTCAAAGTTTTTAAATATAAAACTGAAAATGGCAGTAAACTGGATAATTGACTCACTCAGCTGATCTCTCCTCTTAACGATGTCAGATATTCAGGTCTCATGAAATAAACAGATTTTGTTGGTGGCATTTTAAACACTGACATACATAATCTATGAAAGAAACTCTTCTAGTTGATGACTAGAATAGACTGGTTTTCTGCTTTGGATTCATGCATTCGTCAGTCATTGGGTAAGATAGTTTTCATTAGCTTCCTCCACTGTCAGCACTATCTAGGCATCCGAAATGCAAAGGACTATAAAACACAGTCCATTTTGCTCTATGTGCTCATTGTGAGCAGTTGGATTCAGGCATGAAAAGTCAACACAGCAAAACATTACAGGAGCTGTGGCAGCAGCATGTGCAGAGCCCAGTGGACGCCCGTGGAAGGAGGCTCACGGTGTGGAAGGTCAGGGGCCCTCCTTGCACAGTGGTGAGAAGTAAACAGCTGTTGCAGGTGGCATTCTTGGCAGAAGGCGTTCCTGGCAGAAGGAGCAGGACAAGCAAAGGTATGGGAGATGTGGGGAAAAGAGCGGTGTGACAGCTGGAACTGGAAACTTAGCATGTCGCAAGAATGTGGTTGGAAGGAGGACTGCTGAGACAAACCACAGTAGCCAGAATACAGAGGGCTTTGTGTGCCACACTAAGGAGTTTGCGCCCATCCTCCAGGCAATGGGAGCCATTCCAAGTTCTCAGTCAGGGTCAGCGTGATCAGACTTGCGTTTGGAAAGTGACTTTTGTACCAGGCAGAGAATGGGTTGGAGAGACATGAATCAAAAGACCAGTTGAGAAACCAATTATTTAAGTGAAGAATGGTGAGGAACTGTGCTAAGATAGTAAGCAGGTAAGTTCACTGTTATTACTCATTTAGACAAATAATTAAGAACATCTAAAATGCATATAACTGTGCTAAATACTGGAGTGTATGAAGAAGAATATGACCACAGTTCTGCCATCATTAAGATTACAATCTGGCAAAGCAGATACTGTTAACACTACACTGGCTATATCAGGGGATGATGTGTAACCTAACAGAAGAGGCACTACGAACAGCTGCAGAGATTCAGATGGGAAAGTGAATACATCCTGTTGGGTCAACCAGAAAAAAACATTTGTGAATATTGTGGAATATCAGACTGACTTTGAAAGAAGAGTGAGCATTTTAGGAGAACACTGTGGACGGGAACTCACCAAGTGAGGTAACAGCATGAGAAAAAGGCATCAGGGCATATGCATAGCCCACTTTTGATGAGCAGTGAGCCACCCTGTTGGTACTTGTAGAGGAGATGTGTGAACCGAGACTGGAAAGGGAGTTGGTACCGTATGGTGGAGGCTCTGAAATGCAAGACTGAGCAATTTATACTTAATTTGGTCTATCATTGGGAAGCACTGAAGGTTCCGATGAAAGAAGGGATGTACTACAAGCTACCCTTGAGAAAACCTTATCTATCATCACTGGATAGTATAAATTAATGATCGGGAGAGCAGAAAACAGCTATTTGCATTAGTGTGAGATCACAGAGGCCAGAATCTAAAAGGTAAATAGGAAAGGGAAGGAGGAGTAGAAGTCAATGCTGTGAGTCTTAGTGATGGGTTGGGTGTGGAGGATGGGGGTGGGGGCTGAGTCAGACATAGCACAGACATGTTGAGCTTGAATGACTGAGGAAAGATTAGACCCACAACAGAAATAAGGAAGTGAGAAAAAGGGGATGTTTGGGGGAAAAATTTAATTTAGGTCAAATGGCTGGCAGGACATCCAGTTAGAATTCGGTAGTTCTCAAGCAGGGCAATTTTACCACTCCCCAACCCCATCCCACAAGGGACATTTGGGAATGCCTGCAAACACTTTGGTTGTGCCATCTGGAGCCAGGGAGTGCTACTGGTATCCAGCGGGAAAACATCCCGTGAGGCCCAGGGCAACCCCAACAGCAGAGACTCATCTGGCCCAAAATGTCCATAGGGTTAAGGTGGAGAATCCCTGAGCTGGATGTTTCTAGTAGAATAACCGAAATGATACTTAAGGCAGTCAAGATTTTGGAAATCACTAATTAAACAATGTAAATTATAAATACAAATTATTGTGAAGGTAGGTCCAGGAATTATCTATCTAGAATCTACTATTCTTTACTACTGTTCTTTACTACTGTTGCTCCTGGGCTACAAATCTGTACAGCATGCGACTATAGGGAATACTGTAGAAAACAGTAGTAAAGAAGATAGATAAATTTGACTTCAGAATTCTACCCTTGACAACCACACCTCTAAGGGAAGGAGACGAAAAATGGAGCCACGTAGCAGACAGAGATGTTCTTCCTAGGCCCCTGCTGCCTTTTCCAAGACTCTGTCCGCACCAGCTCCTCGGCACCACCACCAACCACTGTTCTCAGGTTTCTTTGTTGCATCCATCTCTGGACAAAAAATGGAGCCACATAGCAGACAGAGATGATGCAGAAGTCAGGCTGTCCCTCAGGGGATCCACGTAGCCCCCTACTAGCTGCATCATCTTGGACAAGTTACTGGTTTCTATGTTTTAGCTTCCCCATCTCAAAACAGCAGGAACAATGCTCACCTTGAGGGATTGTGAGGGTTAGGGTTCCTTTATACAGTCATGCATCATACAATGACATACACAACAGTGGTGCCATAAGATTCCAATGGACCTGAACAATTCCTATTACTTAGTGGTGCTGCAGCCATTGCACCATTGTAGCACAACTCACATGTTTGTGGTGATACCGGTGTAAACAAACCCACTGTGCTGTCAGTCATGGAAAAGTCTAGCACATATAGCTATTAATATATACAGCGCCTAATACTTGATAATGATAATAAATGACTGTGTTAGTTGCTGGTTTATGTATTTACCACACTACTTGGTTTATTGTTATTTTAGAGTGTATTCCCACTATTTATTAAAAGAAAGTCACTGTAAAGCAGTCTCAGGCAGGTCCTTCAGGAGGTATCCAGAGGAAGGCATTGTTATCCCAGGAGATGACAGCTCCATACGCGTTACTGCCCTGAAGACCTTCCAGTGGGAGAAGACGTGGAGGTGGAGGACGGTGATATCGATGACCCTGACCCTGGGTAGGTCTAGGCTAATGTGTGTGTTTGTGTTTTCATATTTAACAATTCAGTTTAAAAACTAAAACAAACAAACAAACAAAAAAAAAAACATAAAAAAGTCTTACAAGTGAAAAAAGATTATAGAATAAGGATATTAAAAAAGAAAATATTGTTGCACAGCTGTACAACATGTATTTTAAGCTGTTATTACAAAAGAGTTAAAAGTTTTAAAAATTTCAAAATTTATAAAGTAAAAATGTTATCATAAGCTAAGGTTAATTTATTATTAAATAAAGAAATGTTAAAAATTAATTGAGTGTCACCTAGGTATATGGTGTTTGTAAAGTCTGCAGTAGGGCACAGTCATGTCCTAGGCCTTCACATTCACTCACCACTCACTCACTGCCTCTCCCAGAGCAACTTCCAGTCCCACAAGCTCCATTTGTGGTAAGTGCCACACACAGATATACCTTCTCTTTTTGTCTTTCATATTGTATTTTTACTGCATCATTTCTGTTTAGATATGTTTATTTCAGAATCACAAATACTTTTCATGACGCTGCAGTTGACTACAGTATTCCTTACAGTAGCATGCTGTACAGGTTTGTGGCCCAGGAGCAACAGGCCATACCGTATCTCCGAGATTATACCAAATCTCACATCGAATTTTAATCCTCAGTGTTAGAGGTGGGGCCTTGTGGGAGGGGATTGGGTCATGGGGGCAGATTTCCTCCTTTGGTGCTGTTCTCACAATCTGAATGTTCAAGTATGCGGCACCTGCCCGCTCTGTCTCTCTTCGTCCTTTCCCAGCCATATAAGGTCTACCTGCTTCACTTTCAACTTCCACCATGATTAAAGCAGAGCAGGTGCTACCGTGCTTCCTGAATAGCCTGCAGTACGGGAAGCCAATTAAACCTCTTTTCCTTATAAATTACCCAGTCTCAAGTATTTGGTTATAGCACTGTGAGAGTGAACTAATGGGCCATCGTCTAACTGTATATGTATATATAGCTATCTTTTGTCTCTCGTTCTTTGTTTCTCTCTATATGTCTTTTGCTTACCTGTCTATCTAGTTGTCTACCTATCCGTGATGATTAATTTTATGTATCAATTTGGCTAGCCTATGCTACCCAGTTAATTGGTAAAATATCAGTCTACATGCTTCTATGAGGGTATTTTATAGATGTGATTAATGTTTAAGTCAATAGACTTTGAGCAAAGCAGATGACCTTCCATAATGTGAGTGGGTCTCATCTAATCAGTTGAAGGACTTTAGAAAAAAGACCGAAGTCCCCAGAAGAAGAAGGAATTCAACTTCCAGACTGCCTTTGGACTCAGGATTGCAACATGAACAACTGCCAGCATTTCCAACTTACTGGCTTGCCCTGCAGATTTCGAACTTACCAGCCCCTGTAATTGTATGAGCCCATTATTTAAAATCTCTCTCTTTCCCTCTCATCCCAATTTCTTTCTCTCTATATATCTGTATCCTATTGTATCCTGTTGGTTCTGTTTCTCTGGAGCACTCTGACTAATATACTCTCACCCATTGTCTATCTCATCTTTTTTTCTAAAAAAGTAAACTCCACAGGAGCATACTATGTTCATTGCTTTTTATTTTATTCACTTACTATCTGTAAATATGGTCTACCTTAGTCTCATCTGCATAAGCATGCTTCATATGAATACACAATACAGTGCATCTCCTGACTGATGTCCATTTAGGGAGACTGAACACTTTGGCTGCATTGAGCATCCTTGTTCATACTCTTCATGCATGTGTAAGAATATATCTGTGGTATTCTAATAGTGGAATTGCCAGGACAGTGGGTATGAGCATATTACATTTTAATATAAATTACTGAGTTGCTCTATAAAATGTTTGCACCAATTTACAAAACTGGCACCAGCCAAAGAGAGGGATTATCTTCTGTATTCCCGCAACCATTTATCATTGTTAGGTGAAAAATAGAATCCCATTGTTTTTGAAACTTACATTTCTTTAACTACATGTGAAAATTAGAATTCAAAATTACCAGTTTATTTTGTTTGTGTTACTGCAAACAGGTGCCCTATTATTTGGTCTGCAAAAACATATGCAGTATTTTGATGATACAACGAGTCCCAGTGCTAATGCAAGCCTGTATATAGCACCTTAGGCATTTGGCTTTGACCTGTAGAGCTGCTGGCTCCATCAGCTCCCTCAGTCATTTGGTAAACCTCATAGTAACAAGGTTCTGCATTTGATGTGATTGCACTTTCAAGACCCAACTACAGCATTGTGGTAGGCATTTATTGTTTAAAATTAAGGCTAGAAATTAAGTATTGAATTTTATTAAAATATTTATAAAATTTTAAATAAATATTACTGATTTTTTAAAAAAACAGACACTATTTACTGTAATATCACTAGCCTATCTCATACACTATTATATATTCCTATATAATGTAGGAATAAATCCAATAAAACTATTAACATTTGTTGGGATAACTTTTTAATGAAAGAAAACATAAAGCTTCATTGATCACCATTAAAAATGGCTTAATTAAATGGACAGATATCTCCTATCTATTTAAGTTGGCTAGGTTCAATGTTTTAAAGATATCAGATCTCCCAAATAGATTCAATATAATCCAATAAGAATCCTAATAGGTTTTTGGTAGAACTTAAAATGCTAAATCCCAAGTTTACATAAAACTGGCCATTTATGTGTTTTATATAAAAGGGTCAAGAATAGCTAAGACATTCATGAAATGGAAGAATCAAGAGGGAAGACTTGGTCTAACAAATATCAAGAATTATTGTGAAACTGAAGTAACAAAGGCAATGTAGTAAAAGAAAGGACAGATGTGAGCAGCTCAATGAAAAAACATATGCGTACATACTCGGAAGCAGCACTATAGAAGTAAGGAGATGACTAGATTCCCAATAAATGGTGATAAGAACATTGAATACCTGCATAAGAAAAATGAAATTGACACTTATCTTACAACATAGCCAAAATTAGTTCCAGTTGGATTAAAAGAAAAAGTGTAATAACGTCATAAAACATTCAGAATATAAGATAGAAGCATCTCTTCATGGTCTCAAGGCAGGGAAGAATTTCCTAATCTCCTCAACAATTAAGGAAGAGATGATGTTCATAATTACATCAAATTTAAGATATATTTTCATCAAAATAAACCTTACAAGGGCAAAAAGATAGTTATGTAAAGAGAGATTATTACAAATTTATATCAACATCACTATTCAAACCTATATTCATATTTATATAACCAAGAAAGGTTATTTACAGAACTTGCAAATCAATAAGAGAAAATCAATAAGATACAAACCAATAAAAAGAAAGATAAGTCAATAGAATAATGGGTAAAAAACATAAATAAGCACCTTATAAAAGAGGATATACATTTGGATATTAAATATGTAAACATTGCTAAATTCCATCTTTAAACAGAGAAAAGCACATTAAGACTACAATGAAATATATACTCACAAGAATAACTAAAATGAAAACACCGAGACTATCAAGTGCTAGCAAGGCAACAAATCAACAGCAACTCTCAAGAAAACCTCTGAAAACAGGAATGTGCATTAGTTTCCTATTGCTGATGTAACAAATTACCACAAATGTACTGACTTAAAACAATGCAAATTTATTCTCTTACAGTTGTGGAGGCTAGAAGTCAAGAATCATTTTCACTTGGGCTAAAGTCAAGGTGTCAGCAGGTTTGTTCTGGAAATTCTGAGGTTGACTTGTTTTTCTTGTAGCTTCCCCTTACATTTTTAGCTTAATACTTTTATTCCCATTAACAAAAATAGTAATTAGACGCAAGAGAGGAGGTAAAAAAGCTATGCGAACCATTGAGAGTTGATTGTCCAATCTGGTATTCATTAAAGTATACAACGCCCTTTTGATATAGTTAGGTAGAAACACAAATGAGATATTTTGTGGTTTGTTGGTTACAAGAATAAAACAGGTCTCTATCATCATTTCCCTTTCAGAGGAAATCTGCAGGATAACTCAGGAGAAGGCTTTAACTGTGGAGCGCCCAGGTAACCAGTTTTTCACTTGGTTTAACAAGAAGATGCCAATAGCTCACTCAAATGCTCCTGCTAAGCATACATCAGTAGTTGAAATATGACATGCTACTGCAATGTTTTCTGCAATAATGCCTTCATAGGTTATAGTAAAAGTTATTCCAAGAGGGATAAGAAGGAAGCCACAATTTATGGACATTGCAACAAGCCAGCATCCGTAATTTCAACCAACGTAATTGGTGAGCCGCATGCTGAGAATGTGTGATACTCCCCAAATGAAGAGATGTCACTAAAAAGAAAGAGATGAGCTTTTCAGAGTGCAGCCTGGATGAGTTAAGATAGCCGGGGTCCTAGTGGTTGGCCAGGCAATGAAATCATAAATCGCAGTGCAATGGTTCCAAATGGTTTTGGCTGGAGAGGACGATGCTGCCTGACCTTCTGGCCCTGACACTTAATTACTCTGTGAGTGAGCTTCCGGATTCTCCTTAGGCAGCCAACTTCAGAATGACAGGCCCGGACCCGGAGAAATGGTTACCCCAAACCTCTGCAGCTGATCCATTCTGAGGAGAGGCACACACTGACAGGGAACGTTCCGGCCACTCCTGTTTCTTGACTAAAGAAGGCATGTGATTGGGAGGTGGCACGGTTAAAGGACAAGTTACACGCCTCCAGAATCAGTGTGATGCCTCACGAATGCTAGAGCAGAGTGAAGTCAAATACATAGGTAGAGGAAATAACAAAAGATGCTGCTTTTGCTCAGGCTTGTTTCAGGGTTTAAGGATCTGGTATGGAAACTGCCTGCAGAAAAGTTTGGGACCTTTGGCTCAAACATTCTGAAATTTCCATTCAGGTAGAAATGGTGATCTACACCATTATCAACAATGTGTTTATTTTGGCTCTGAAGCCTCTTATGTCAAAGCTAAGGAATTTAGAATGAGAACTACTTTCACAAGAAAAGACTAGGAAACTCACCTATTTCAAAATCAACCTAAGCCCTGGCTCAGATTTCATCTGGCCAATTATCCACAGGGCACTAAAAATGCAGACAGAGGATTTTATTTTCTTTGCTAAGATTGATATATTATTGATAAAATTGATATATTGTTGAACCGATTTGACAATCAATTCATGTAGGAAGCCTCATTTCTTTTAGTCCTGTAGGAAGTATTGAAAATATTTGAAGCTTTATGGGACAGCAGAGAATAAACATACAGAAATTTCAACAACCATAGTTGTAGAAATACAGGCAAACTGAAATTCTACAAGTTGGAGAATTGTACTCATCCACAGATTAAAAATGAATTGGCAAGTATAGTTCAGTTGTTAAAAGAGGATAATATCCCAGTACTCAATATGAATAAAACATGTAGGGTGCATGTAGCCAGAGCCAAGGATGAATGCCAGGGTATTATTGATAACTGACGGCTGACTGTTTATTGAATCTCCCATCTTTGGCACTTGGAACTTCTCTCTTGCTGTTTGCCTTGAATTTCCATATTGGACCTGTTTACTTTTTTTTTTTTTTTTCCCTAACTGAAGACTGAAAACTAATTTGTGCTTATATTAAAAAAGCTTCCAGTATTAAACTTAAAGTTAACTGCAAATGTACAAAGACTGTTCATCATTGTGTGTTTTTGTATGTCATATCCCATACAAAGTGTGTTTGGACAGAGGAGATGGTTCTTAGCTTTCAACTCGATATGCATGCTGTGTCTTTTTTTAATTTAATGAATTTTAGACTTATGACCATTCTTTGTGTGGCAGTTTCTATTGGTCTGTAGATTGCGATCTGTCTGAATATTTATCCTTTCCAGCTAGTTTTGTCTACTAAATAAAAATAGGCAAATTCTTACCCAATGTGACTTAAGAATCCAACAGGCAACGGCCCCTGCTTGGAACTAGGCCAGTCATCCACAACCATCTCCAGCCACAGCCTCTAAGGAGCATATTCCATGTACCAATCACTATGCCTGTCCTTGTAGGACACACATGTGCGTTCCAATGCAAACTCCCAGGCCTCCTTCCTTCCTGAGAGTCACTTGACTAAGAGATGATGTCCCGACTTCCTATTTTATCTATGTCCTCATTTGTGAAACATTTGAGCTGATTTTCCTCTTTTCTTTATTTTTATAGAAAGGAGGTCTCACTGTGTTGCCCAGGCTTGTCTCAAACTTCTGATCTCAAATGATTTTCCCGCCCCAGTCTCTGGAAGCACTAGAATTACAGGCATGAGCCACTGTGTCTGGCCTGATTTTCCTCTTTGTGGGTTGACCAAGAGGAAAAATAACTGCCTCATCCAGCATTTACTCAAACAAGAGGAGATTTATGGCTTGCTATAAGAGGGGCAAGGTGCATCTCAGACATGGGTGTGAGCCCACCAGCTCAGCTTGAGTCCTCCCTCTCCGGCTCTGCAGCAGTCCTCAGTTTGGCACCCGGCTGAGAGTAGAATCCAGGGAAGGCCTGAGCTGCTGGTGAGGCGATGTGCGGAAGGAGTCCCTGTCTTTGGCCACACACACCGTTTGTTTACTCAGAGGCGAAGGCAGTTTTCCGTTTCTATAGTAATGGCACCTGCAGTCCCCACAGCTCATGCACTGTGGAGCCAAACTACATCCCTAAATGTCTAACTTCAGAGCCCTGGCTGCCTCATAACTCTTCCCTCCGCTGTTCCTCTGAGGCCGTAAAAGGATTTTTGGTATTCAAACGTTTCTCATTGTGGAGTCTTGGTCCAAAGGAAATATCTGGCAGGGAAGATATAAAATCAGGCCATTTTGGTTGCATCTTG
Organism: Papio anubis; assembly: GCF_008728515.1. Lineage (NCBI taxonomy): Eukaryota > Metazoa > Chordata > Mammalia > Primates > Cercopithecidae > Papio > Papio anubis. The sequence goes on along the minus strand of NC_044990.1, from coordinate 84,211,246 downwards.
AATACTGGAGGCCTGGCCCTCTAGGCATCTCTATTTGTTTTTCCCCAGGCAGGTTTCTGGGTAGGGACCTGAGTGTGGCTGTAGGGTGTGTGCTGCACATCTGTAGGGGGCGCTACTGGCTTCATAAACATGAGAACTGGCACTTGGAATTACTACATGCAGCCCAGTCAGCTACAGCAGGGGGCCTGTGTGCACTCCAGCTCCCAAACCACTCCTCTGACTATGCAAGGATCACAGATGGAACTTTATCATAGATACGTTAACTCCAGTTTACACCTTCTCAGTGTTTAGCAGACGGGAGCTAGGTCTTAGGAGGTCAAGGGTGTGGGACAGATAGCTGGAAGAGGGGCTGGGGAAGAGATGTGAGTCTGTCTAGTGTTAGAGAAAGGAGCCATCAGAGAGACATCACAAAGCAGCTCGCTCTCCTTCAACGTTTCCCCATGCAATCCTTCTCTAGGAGCTTGGGCTGGCAAGGGGTAGCCTGCCGTTCTTTTGATTCCTTTATAATCACAATTCCAGATTTAGACACCAGCCCAGAGAAAGAGCTAGGAAAGCCCCAGCTCCCCAAGGCCCAAAGGTGGTCAAGAAAGAATTATGAAGAGGTTTAATTTTTAAAAATAATGACATGATCTTGCTGCTTTAATAAACAGAATTTCGTGAAGTTCTAAAACAAAAAGAAACAACAAATAATTGTTTCTCTGCTTCACTCTGCCTCAACTGAAAAAGAAATTCCTTAAAAATAAGCCCATTTCCCCATCAGTTTTGGTTCTGGGTCCCTGTGATGTCAATCTTCCCATACACCCATGAGTGGTATTGAATGGCAGTGAGTCTTAGGCTCTGAAATTCTCTGGTTTCTAATGTATTCACATGACATCAATCTGTTAAACAGATGATATTTAACTCATTTAAATGTTTGATTCTTTATTTTTAAAAGTCATTTAAAGCTAGTCTTGAATAGCTAGAATTCATTCCGGATTTTCTTAAAATCTTTCCGGATTTAATAGCACAATTTGTATTTCATGCCAGCCCACCCAAGGTGTTAGCAGAGATGGAATCTCTGATACAGTGTAGTTTTTAATGGCCTGTTATATTATCCTTTTCTATTAGACTCTATAAATATTGCAATGCATTTGCAAATAGAACGCCAGTTGAATACAACCATGGGTTTGACTGAATATAATATTATTTCTTAAGAAATAATGTGAAAAATACAAAATAAATGCAATTAATACTTCAAATACTTTTTTATGTGACAGCCAAGCAAAACTTAATTAAAGTTAATCATAAAAGTTTAAAATACCATCTATTTTATTTGATCATTTTGGTACAGTATGTGTCGGGGACCTATCTATATGGAAACTGTTCTATAAGCCAATTGTATTTTACTGCTTAATTATATAGCTTGAAAAGCAATAGTGTGAGAATAAAATATTTTAAAAAGATGTGGAACAGGCATAAGTGTTCTTATTTGACTTGCAGACTTGGATGCTGCTTTCACAAAGATTTGCTTTTTATATGGTATTAATCAGTTACTATAAAGGCAGAATGGTTAATAAATCCACCCTGCCAAAATCGAGAGCTTGGTTTTTGCAAACATACCTGTGACATTTTGGTTGGACTGGGATATAAGGTGTCTGGAGGATTAACTGTACATACCGTTGAGAAAGGCATCATCTATGCCCTTTAATTTATGTTAACAGGAGTTTTAGTGCCTTTTTATGAACCTCTTTCCCGGTATTTCGTTGTCAATATTTAGGTTCACACTGTCTTCTAAGGCTACAAATACTTTGGATGCAAATTAAGCCTTGAGTTGTGTATTAATTAATTTTGCTCTAATGTAAGTCCATTTAATTTGATGCTTTCCTCTTGCTCTCTCGTCACAGAATGAGAAACGCTCTGAGGAGGAAGAGAAACAGGTACCCCTCTTCTGCCCTGGACTTCAGTTAGGGAGCTCCAAACCTGAGCACACACTGTCAGAGGAGCTGGAGAGGGGAATAAAGGTGAGACCACCTTACAGGAAGCCCGATTCTAAGAACTGAACATAAATTTGAAAATAACTCTCTTGATTTTATATTATTTTTAAAAGAACTGTCCCTGAAACTGTGATCACATATTCCCAAAACATCTGAGCGTATTGTGATACCTAAAAACAAAAGCATTTGTTATCTTCTATGCCAGATTTTAGACTTAAAAATCTGATATTCAGAAGAGGGTTTTCTGAAAAAACTTTCCAACACAGCGAAAACAATAACTCAATAGCACACACACAGAAACAAAAGAAAGAAATTGCAGACTATAAAAGGAATTTGCTTTTACTAGCATAGAAGTGAGAAAAATAGGGAGTAGAAAAAAATTTACTAAATTTTTGCTCTACCTAATTTAGTTCTTATAAATAATTTCTTTCCACCAAAAAAGAATGCAATGAAGGTTTTCCAACTCATTCTTTTGTTCCAGAGATTTATTGCTGTGAAAATGTTAGCTCTCATCTGATTTAGTGTCTGGGTGGTGGTGTCCTCTGGTAGAAAGAGGAATCCCTTGACAAGCCCAGGCAGTCTTGGCCCCTGGAGGTCTTCCAATAATTAGAGTCAAGCAAATCCCTGGAGGAAACCAGTAAGTCTGAGAAGCATTCCTCTTGTCTCTCTGTCGTTCTCTGCGCACTTGGAGTTATTCTGATAAAGCCACTCTGCGTCTCAAGAACTCAGCTTGCTAAGCTGTTGAAACTAAGGTAGAGATAATTGACGGGAGATGAAAGGGCCTGGATGCTGGGCTGGAAGTACTGGGGGTGTGAGCAGTTCTCAGCTGTGAGCTGCAGTATCATGTAAGTACAGACGGGCAGTGTAAACACAGTGATTACGGGACTGTGCTTTCAGGTGAGTAGACTATGTGGGAGTAAATTCCAGGCTGCTTTTCAATTGAACAAACAACATTTTCAGGTTCCTGCTGTTTCGTTTGATTCATTTCTACTGCCAGGCTCTAGCGATATAAAATCGTATGAAAGTGCCCATTTTGCAATGTTCTGGGATTATGTCCTGCAGCATAAGAGCCCAGCCAGTCTGCCCAGTCTCTATGTTTGATCACACAAATTCAGCTGTGCTATAGAATAACTGCTCTTCAATTAGGAACGCTGTCAATACAATTGATTCTTCCAGAAACCCTGGGGCAGATTGGTCATCTGTTGAACACACTTGCAGAGTCACTGCCTACTCATCCCAAAAGGGATGGTCAGAAGTTACTGATCCCAGTAACTTCAAGACCTGCATAATGGCTGAATCTGCCTCTCCTAATCTGTCTTTCTATTCCCTTCCAAAGGTAACCTCCACCCTGTGAGGCCAGCCTTGGGCCTGCTGGAATTATCCCTGACTTTAGGTCATTGCTCATATATGACATTTATTCCCCATCAAGGGTTTTGTTTATTTTACTATTTAGCTATTTCCTAGGATTAAGGTGGTGATTTACCTTATAGTAAGCTGTGAAAGTTCTTATTATTTTAGTCAACACATTAAACCTAGAGAGGCATCTAAATTTTATGACTCTAATTAGAAATGAATTCCTAGAATTTTTCTCTAAATCATCTGAGGCGGTGGTATCCCACTAACCCTAACACAAGGGGACATGTACACGGAGAACTGAGCATAGTAGATTGGATGTTACCTTGAATTTTCTTTAAAGTCCTGGATCTCTTTGGGGAGGACTGGTAGATGTCCCTATGAGTTCATGGATGTAATGCTCTCAGAATAGTGTCTGTGGCCTAGTAAACACCTAGTGTTAGCCCTTATTTTTTCTTCACTTTTCACTGTTCTCCTGTAAAGACACAGCTGGATATCTGTTGAGTCTTACTAATAACCAACGTGAATGGAGAGGTGAGAAGACTCCACTCCACTGCTAACTGAGGTGCTAAATGAGAAGATAACACTACCTCACCTGACTGTACGTCACTGCCCTCTAAATTCTGTTGATTCATGGATTATGGAGAAGGGAGATGAACACATTCCTCCCCACTTTCTGGGAGCCCAGTCTGGCCACATTTCCAGCTGTGAGCAAGTGGTGGATGTCCTCAGCCTGTGCGTGTTGATGTTTCACAGGTGCTGAGATTCAGAGACAGCAGGGCACCCCTCCTATGGCCAATTCCCAGGGAAGGGCAGGATTGAGATTTCCTTTTTAGCCACTGGTGAGACCAAGGTTAACTTGAAAAATGATCCGGGATGCACAAAAAATTGAAAACATACTGGCAGGACCAAGTGGCTCACTCCTGTAATCCCAGCACTTTAGGAGGTCGAGGCAGGCAGATCACCTGAGGTCAGGAGTTCCAGATCAGCCTGACTAACATGGTGAAAACCTGTTTCTACTAAGTATACAAAAATTAGCCAGGTGTAGTGGCAGGCGCCTGTAATCCCAGCTACTCGGGAGGCTGAGGCAGGAAAATCACTTGAACCCAGGAGGCGGAGGTTGTAGTGAGCTGAGATCAGACCACTGCCCTTCAGCCTGGGCAACAAAGGAAGACTCTGTCTGAAAAAAAAAAGAAAAGAGAAAAAAGAAAACATACCAAAAAAATATGTCAAGCAATGTTTTCATGTAAACCCTGATTTACTTCAGGCACTTATCTGAAGTGTTGGGTGTACACGATCTGTGGAACTTTTTAATAGCAATATGGTCATTGGCCAAAACACCAAGATACCAAATTTCTTTGGGCCAGTCAAATATGAATGGGCCTTGTCTACACATCCTCTTGTGGCTCTTGTTGTCCATGTTCTCCTTGAGGTCAAAGGTGAACAGGCTTCAAGCCTCCACTCAAAGGAAGGTTCCTTCAGGGTTCCGCACAGGCTCCCCTCATAACTGGATACAATAACTCTGACTTGGCACAGTCTGGGTCCTTGTCCCTGTTGGCATCCCAGCTCAGTGACTTTTGGAACCACACACAACATCCATACATCTCTAGTGTGCTCTGTCCACTGCCTCTGTGAGCCTTCCTGAATGAGATTGCTCACATCATTTGTTCTGATGCTTTGGAAAGCCTAACAGCTGCTTTACAAAGATGCAAAAGCAAACATAAACACACAATACCACGTGTATTAGCCCATCCTCACACTGCTGTAAGGAAATACCTGAGACTGGGTAATTTATTTAAAAAACAGAAGAAATTGGCTCACAGTTCTGCAGGCTGTATAGCAAGCATAGCAGCTTCTGCTTCTGGGGAGGTCTCAGGAAGCTTCCAGTCATGGCAGAAGCCAAAGGGGGAGTGAGCCCTTTCCATGGCCAGGGCAGGAGGAAGAAGAGATCTCATGAGAACTTACTCACCGTAAACAGCTAGATCTCACGGGAGCTCACTCACTACACAGCACCTAGGGGGATGATGATAAACCATCCATGAGGGATGCGCCTCCATGATACAATGACCTCCCACCAGGTCCCACCTTCAACACTGGGGATTACATTTCAACATGAGATTTGGGTGATGACACAGATCCAAACCATATCACCATGGGCCCAGAATGTTGTCTCATGTTAAGGTATTACACCTTTGTGGCCTTGGGAAAGAAAGAACCATAGATAGGTCATTTGTAACTTTCCTGCATGGAGTTACAAATAATTGGGTTGCTTGTATTCCGAAACTTCTCAATCACTTCTCATATGGTTTGTCTGTGTCCCCACCCAAATGTCATCTTGAATTGTATTTCTGTGTATTGTGGGAATGACCTGGTGGGAGAAAATTGAATCATGGGACAGTGGATTCCCCTATATTGTTCTCATGGTAGTGAAAAAGTCTCGCAAGATCTGATGGTTTTATAAGTGGTTCCCCCTTTCCCTTGACTCTCATTCTCTCTTGCCTGTCAGCATGTGAGATGTGCTTTTATCCTTTTGCCATGATTGTGAGGCCTCCTCAGCCATGTGTAACTATGAGTCGATTAAACTACTTTTTCTTTATAAATTACCAAGTTTCAGGTATGGGGTCAAAGCCCCCACAAAGAGACCCCATTGGGGCACTGCCTACTGGAGCTGTGAGAAGAGGGCCACCATCCTCCAGACTCTAGAATGGTAGATCCACCAACAGTTTGCACCATGCACCGGGAAAAGCCAGAAGTACTCAATGCTATCCTGTGAAAGCAGCCAGGAGAGGGGCTATACCCTACAAAGCCACAGGGGCAGAGCTGCCCAAGACCATGGGAACCTATCTCTTGCATCAGTGTGATCTGGATGTGAGACATGGAGTCAAAGGAGAACATTTTGGAACTTTAAGGCTTAATGACTGCCCTATTGGATTTTGGACTTGCATGGGACCTGTAGCCCTTTTGTTTTGGACAATTTCTCCTATTTGGAATGGGTGTATTTACCCAATGCCTCTACCTCCATTGTACCTAGGAAGTAACTAACTTGCTTTTGATTTTATAGGCTCATAGGTGGAAGAGATTTGCCTTGTCTAAGATGAGACTTTGGACTGTGGACTTTTGAGTTAATGTTGAAATGAATAAAGACTTTGGGGGACTTTGGGAAGGCATGACTGGTTTTGAAATGTGAGGACATAAGATTGGAGAGGGGCCAGGGTGAAATGATATGGTTTGGCTGTGTCCCCACCCAAATCTCACCTTGAATTGCAGCTCCCATAATTCCCAAGTGTTGGGGGAGGGACCCTGTGGGAGATAATTGAATCATGGCAGTGAATTCCCCCATATTGTTCTCGTGGTAGTGGTAAGTGTCATTGAAATCTGACGGCTGTATAAGGGGTTTCCCTTTTCAATTGGATCTCATTCTGTCTTGCCTGCAGCCATGTAAGACATGCCTTAGCACCTCCTATGCCTTCTGCCATGATTGTGAGGCCTCTCCAACCATGTTTAACTGTGAGTCCATCAAACCACTTTTTCCTTATAAATTACTCAGTCTCAGTATGCCTTTAATAGCAGCGTGAGAATGGACTAATACAACTTCTTTATGTTTGATAGGGATGATGATATATTTCTCTTTTCCTAAGAATTTAAATCATACCCAGTGGGAGGATAGAAGTAATATCCTTCTTTAACAAATTTTAACGGTTCTATGTGTAGAATGGGGTTGAGTAATTACTGAGAAGCACTGTTTTTCTGTGCTAGGAAGAGTAACCCTGAAAAAGGGCGAGAAGTACCTGCCGGGTTCAACTCTTCTTCCCCAGGGCTGCCACCTTGCCATTGCAGGATGAATGTTGTTAACAGGGAGTCTGTTAAAATGGCAAGGGGGTCTTGCCATGGAATCCAGGGCTTCTCTCTTGGCCTACTTCTCTTTCCCGTCCCTGCTGCTTTTTCATCCTCAGCCTCCTGTAGTTCTCCTTTCTCATTTCCAACTTATGTGGAACTCAATTTGCATAGAGAACGTCTCAGCTCCCAGATTCCCTGACACATTTTTCCCCCCATGGCAGAGAAAAAAGGCCTCAGGCATGTATTTAATCCTAAATGTTCTTAGGCTCAGTCTCAACCTATTTGTACAAATTAATATATTGATGTATGTCTGACGATTACTAGTCTATGCTTCTTGGGCATGGTGCTTTCAGGACTGTGTAGAGATTAAGAACTGGAGCATAGAGTCTGCTCTTCTCACCACTTTTTGACTGTAGGGCTCCAGACAAGTTACTTAACCTCTGTGTGCCTCAGTTCCCACCGCTGTAGAATGGGAATAATTGTGTTACCTATTTCACATGTGTGTTGTGAAGTTTCATTGAGGTTCAGGAAAAGCATTTTTATTTGTGCCTAGTACAGAGCAAACTCTCAGTGTATGACAGCTAATTATTTTTACTTGACTTTAATTATTAACTCTCCGAATTCTTACTTTGAGCTGTCATCAAAATGCAAATACAATGACAAATATATTACAGTTTCTTTATTTTGAGAAAATAGAAGTAATGATGCCCATTACGATTAGCTAGAATATGAGGCTATGCTTTATTTATTTATTTATTTATTTATTTATTTATTTATTTATTTGAGATGGAGTCTTGCTCTGTCACCCAGGCTGGAATGCAGTGGCATGATACCGACTCACTGCAACCTCTGCTTCCCAGGTTCAGGTGATTCTCCCTTCTCAGCCTCCCAAGTAGCTGAGGTTACAGGCACACACCATCACACCCAGCTAATTTTTTTGTATTTAGTAGAGATGGGTTTGATCATGTTGGTCAGGCTGGTCTCGAACTTCTGACCTCAGGTGATCCACCCGCTTCGGCCTCCCAAAGTGCTGGGATTACAGGCGTGTGCCACTGTGCCTGGCCCATGCTATGCTTTAAGTGGTAGAGTTCTAGGCGGAAGCTATCCTCTCTGAGGGGGTGCCACCTTTGCTTCACTTGCTTTTGTTCAAGAAGAATGGTCAGAAAAGAAAAGGGTAGGCAGGACCAGAAATGAGGGACCAGGATTGTCTACAATCTAATTTGCTATGTTAAAAAGAACATTAAGAGTTTGAGGACCTGGCTGTATATGCAATTTTGGTAAAAGTAACTTTTCTTCAATTTTGCATATCTTAAAAACAAAGATGATACATTAATCAGCTAATTTTCCAGGGTTATTTTGAAGAGCAAGTGCGTTGGTCTATTTGAGTAATCTATAGACACTGTTTATATGCAAGATATTATCTTTCTTTCTGTTTCTGGTTAAGCCCCCAGGCAGTGCTTGTGGGATTCCGGAAGGTGTAAAGAAATACTTTCCCCCTTCAAATCCAGTAAGGCATGTTGCTAAATTGTCAGTGTGCTTAAAAAAAAAAAAAAATAGAGACACATTCAGGTTTCCACTACTTTTTAAAATCTGAAATATACATCTTCCTTAGGGAAAGTTACTATCTCAATTGAGAAATTTATTCATACATGTATTTATGTAAAACACATATATTAGACAAAAACTTCGATGTTTTTCTCAGGATTTTAGAAAATTCTTGCAATTCATAAGTTAGAATAAGGAAAAAAGAACTCATTTCTAATTTCTCTTTACTTTTTTCACTTAATAAGAATTCACTGGGACTACTTAGCAAGCACTTTTAACGTCTCTGTTTCTGGTATCAAATATTGAGAATATGAGAAGCTGCCTTTCTTTGTCCAGTACTCCCAGAGTGTCTGAATCGGCAGCAGGTTCCAGTCCTGACCTGGGACAACTCCTAGATTTTTCTAAGTTCCTTGAGAGTTGGGTTTGTGTCACTCACCCACGTGTAGCAAAGTCCTTGGCTCTTTACAGGCAGGTAGGAAAAGTGTGTTTGCTGAACTGCACTGAACTGCTGAACTGAGTCAGTCAATTCATCCACAATGTGAAGCTACAGCGTGACGGCCCATGAGGCCATCGCAGAAACGGGCAGCGATCGATGCATCATGAGACCGTTCAGCCACCGTGAGCGAGTCCACCTCAGTGAGCCTTTAATTAACAATTGTCCCCATCTGCTCTTAGCCAAGACCATCCGCTTTGGAGCTGAGACAAATTCAGACACTCAATCCCTTGGAAGGACGATCAAAAACAAGATCAGAAAGATGTCACAATTTACAATCTGCTGAGGCACCGCTGGGTTTCCTGCCTGATTTCCCCTAGCTCTCCCTATAGATTCTAGGAATGTAGAAGAAAAAGATATTTGCAAGGCCAGCTTAGCTAGCATTCCACAAATATGTAATAGAATGAGTGTGCATGTTGACACCTGTAAAAATCTTACTTGAATTTTTCCACATTCATATTTCATATGGTAAAGCATTTTAGCCGTAGGGAGACAGTCAGACCTCATCTGTCCTGAGGCATTGATATGACTACTTTCACTGCATGGAAAACTTTCTTAGTGTGATTTCTAGCGACATCTAAAACCAGCAGCTGAGGATGACATGGATATTTATTTTGCTTATGGACACAGGATGTCAATTAAATAATTCCATGGCAACAGGTATTGCAAAGGTACTTTTCTTTGGGAGTTTTCCTTTTGGCTGTTTTGCTCTTGGAAATATCAAACATCTGCCCAGGGCAAATGGCTAAATAGCTACAATTTTCTAGCTCGTTCCTATTTTTGGCTTTCGGTGCCAGAGGCATTTGAACACCCATGTTGGAGGCTGGGTTCTCATGGAGACTTGGGAACCAAAGAGAGCCAAGCTGTTTTAGATCAATTGCTCCCCGTGCTTAAAGGGCTAGTAAAAACAGGTTATAATGTTTACATGACTTTTTATGGGTCAGAGTTTATTACAGTTCTATTCTATGGCCTACAGCAGAGGAACATTTTACAAGATTTTGCTGCATTTGACAGTTCTGTTTCAGTGCATCTGGTAGGGGAAGTGTTTTTTTTTCCTTCCTTTTATTCTGTCTTTTGCTTTCTGTTTTATTCTTGTTTTATTCTTTCCCTTCTGAAAACAAAGTGGGCTCTTAAGGCTCCCTGATTGCAAGCAATCTTTCTTTTCCTTGGAAAGTTATAAACCAGTTGAGACCCAAGATTCTATAGAAGGTTCTGCGAAACCTTACAATTTCAAATAGCTTTCAGTCTTCCTTTGGAGGTTTATATACATAATAAACAGAAGCATATTTTACCGATATGTTTGCATTTGCATAAATGTCTTGTGATTTTTCTTTTCTCTGTATTAGTCAGCAGAGTGTGGTGAACCAGGCTCTGGACTTTGGGGACTGGCACACTGACATTTTTATTATTGTTTCAGTATTTGTTTATTACTTCGGGCAAATTTCTTAACCTTTCTGAGTTTGGGGTTAATGACACCTACTTGCAAAATCATTGTAAGGGTTAAAAGTGAAATTATGCATTAGTCAGGCATACGATAATGGTCATTTTATTCACTGTTTTATTAACAACTATTGTGGAACACCAACGATGTGTTGGACATCATTCCATGCCTTAAAGATACAGCAAGCGAACAAGAGTCATGGTTCCTGCTCTCGAATTCTGCTGGGAGAGAAATAGAAGATACACAACCGATGTTAGCTGGAGTTAAGTGCTAAGAAGAAAAATAAATCAGAGTGAGAAGCAGGGAGGGCTGTTTCATATAGACTGGTCAAGAAAAGTCCTGTGATGAAGTCACATTTGAACAGAAGACTGAATCTAACAGCTGATTAGATTAAGCCTTAAGGCTGAGGCAGAATAAACAGGAGATGCAAGGGCCGTGAGGCAGGAGAAAGAGTGATTTCTTGCGGAACAGCATGGAAGTCCAGGTGCCGGGCCCCTGCACTCTAGGGAGAGAGGCTGGAGATGAAACTAAAGAGATAGCTGGGCCAGATCAAGTAGGGCCTTCCGGAAGAAAGGCTCAATATTTAGTCTGAGAACAATAAGGAGCCACTGGAAGCTTTGAGCAAAGTTAAGCCATAATCTAGTTCCATATTGGAAGTATCACTTTGGCTTCCATTTGGAGAACAGACTGTAAGGAAGAAGGGGAAGGAAATGGGAAGAAACCCTCCCTTTCATAGCCAGGGACAACACAAACCCTGGCAGCCTCGCCCTCTGGAAGTTACTATTTTATGTGTTGAATGGGTATCTTGCTTTTATTAATATGTGACTTAGTTTATGTATTGAGATCATATTAATTTCATTTATTTCTGTCTTCATCTTTTTCCTATTCCTCTTAAGTGACGTTTGCTCTTAGCTGTTTGTGTCAGAAGACCAGCAATCGGTGCCTCTCTTCCACAAGTACTGTGGTTTTTAAAAGACAGAACAATTCAGAACAGGTGGGTTATAACAATAGTGGCCAGGACACTGTCCGGTGAGTGCGTCAGTGGATGCTTTCAGCTCATGGAGTTATGAGTTCAACCAGGGTATTTGGCTCCTGGAGAACCTCATTCACATATCAAATTCAGCCACCCAAAGTCTACCAAGAACTGTAACAGGAGGAAAATGTGAACTCCACAGCAGGGTGGTCCTCAGTCTGTCTGTGCATCAAGTTTGTGGAGTCCTTAAAAACCATAGAGGCCAGAGTGCCGGTCACAGGCCTCTATAGGCAACTGCGCTGACAATCTGGCTGTTTAGGAACATTCACTATCAGCAAAGAACGCCCTGCAGCTTTGTGGAAGGAAGGAGAGGGAGGAGATGGGGCATTTTAGTGATACAGACACTATGGAGCAATTGAACGTATTTATCTGTTCTCCCATCCTTATAACCCAGGCACCTAAAATAACTGTTTTCATCTTAGGAATCACACAGAACAACAATCTTCAGAGCTGTCCTTACTTGCAGGCAAACTAGAGAGCTGTCTGTGGGCCAAGACTTGAAGGGGCTGAGACTACAGTCTGCAGGTCCGTGCTGCCAATCATGCCTGAAATTCCACCACAAGAGATGAACGTTTTAAACATTTGACCCCTATAAAAATGCAAACGCTGCTGGGAGGGATTGTAAATCATTAATACCACTCTGTGAGTTTATCAGATCACTCCTTGCTATGTTGTAGGAGGGAGAAGGGCTGGAAATGAGTAAAGAATGCTTACCTGGCGTTGGGTGTGGCAGGGAAACTGGGAACAGCATTCAGATCGGATCTTTTGAGGACAGGGCAATTAGGCCAGTGAAAGTTTAAAGTGCAGAACCTCACTTGTTACATATATACTTCGTGTGAGGAAAGCTAGTAGTAGCAGCGAACACTGTGATAAGACCCAAATAATTGTTCTATAGTTTCCACTTATGCAGCGGTAATTAAAATCATTTATGCGATTGGCCACAGAGAGGTGGTCAGAGAAGTGGGTTTACACTCAAAGTTGCTCTAATTCAACTGTTTGAAATAGCAGGCCACCACATCTGTTAAGAAATATATATATATGTTCTCCTGAATTTTTATGAGTTGGACTCATCACATCTCTGCTTTGGCTTAGGAAAATAGTAAAAGCCAGAATATATAACTGGTTTCCATCCCCAAGAGTGGGTACACGTATCATATTATGTGGTCCTTGGAAAACGTCCCTTCCTCTGCAAAACCTAGCCACACTTGGATGTTTTCTTATGCTCAAATTGACTCTTTTTGCCAACTGTTGGACTCCCTCTCACAGTACAGGTGGTCAAATCAAAATCAGGAATGAACACATGGCACGTTGCTTTTGACCTTATCATATGTAATATTAAAAGATAGCCTTTGTGTATTTACTTTCCGTCCAGGCCACACACACATGCCAAGCAATGTATTCTTTGTTTAAATATATAAGACATGCTTAAAATATTCACTGGGATTTTATATGGAATATTAGTTTTTCTTGGAACTTTCGGCCAATGGCACATTTTTGGAGAAATTCTCAAACTTGCATAATTCAAAGTTGGCTGTCATACCTGCAATTGTCCAGACAAAAACAAATGATCCAAGATTCCCAGTGCACATACTATGGAGTCATGACATAGAAATAAAGAAGATTACTTTGCAAGTAAATTACCTTGTCCATCTTTGTCTCCCCTTCAGGTTAGAACTCAATGCTTGCATATACCAACCCCTCAGAAATGTGTGCTAAATGAATGAACAGAATCGATGTATGTTAGGGAGCCATGACTAGGATGCTGGTGGGTGTCATCTAATAACACTGAAGAAGGGAGGGCGTGTCGTGCCTAAGCAATAATTTGGGTAAATATAATCACTGTCTTGATTGTTGTGAAGGTGTTTTAGTGGAAGTGCACTTTTCTCTAAAGATAGGGGACCAGAGACAAAAGTTTGATCAGTCTTCAAGTATGTAATTATGACACTGACAACTGTTTGAATTATAAAAGTATCAAAAAGTGCTGCTCTAAAGGTTGCTGGCTCCTTATCATAAAAAATATTCCACGACAGGTTTGATGATGATTCCTCAGGTTTTTGGGAAACACTCGCTAAATGGAGAGAATGATTGATAATGATTGTTAGAATCTACTTCAATTCTATTATTACATGATGTATCTGAACCCATATGTTAATATATTAGTATCTCATTTCCTTCACATGTGACTGTTTCTAGCCAATATATTTTCTTTTTCTTTTTTTTTTTTTTTTTTTGAGACGGAGTCTTGCTCTGTAGCCCGGGCTGGAGTGCAGTGGCCGGATCTCAGCTCACTGCAAGCTCCGCCTCCCGGGTTTATGCCATTCTCCTGCCTCAGCCTCCCGAGTAGCTGGGACTACAGGCGCCCGCCACCTCGCCCGGCTAGTTTTTTGTATTTTTAGTAGAGACGGGGTTTCATAGCCAATATATTTTCATTCTTCACATAATGCGGTTGTGGTTGTGTTTCATGTGGTTGTGTTTTGCTGTCTTTTGATACATCGTTTATCCATTGAATAAGATTTCGGTTTTCTCATTTGACTTGTGATATCAATCTCATAATTTTAAGGTCATGCTCTGTCAAAGTATTCTTGCATGATAAGTACAAGTGAAGACCTGGGTAGACCAAATACCCTGAGTTTTATGTGAAATTATCAGTGGGTTTCCTAGTTATCACAGCTGAACAGTTAAGGTACTGCAGGTGTCTTTATTTCAGTTGACCATTTCTGACAAGACAAACTTTGAAAAATCAACTTCCTCTACATAAAACAATATTTAGTTTATAATTCCTTATTATAGCTAAAAGTAAAAAAAATGCACTATCCATAATATGTGAAATGCAAACACTCTGCAATTTATTAAGTACTTTATTTTAGTTCTCAAGATAAATGGGGATAATACATGATAAGATGCTGTCCTTCAAGAAGTTTAGTTTCTGGTTGGGGGAAGGAGATATGATAAATACAGAAATGACTACTGGACATGATGGGAAATGTTAACTGACAGAGGTGGCACCATGTAGTTGATATTTCAGTTCCGAAAAGGGAGTTGCTGAAGACTGGAAGCTTAGTGGAAAAGCTGGCTTCGAGAGGGGCTTGGCAGGAGTGCAGAATGTGGATATACAGATGACGAGGAAGGGCTTTGAACCAGCCACAGAAGGAAAACAATGTAAGAAATCGTGTCTTCCACTCCATGAAGGGAAGTCATGGGAAACAGTCTACAGTCTACACAGCCTGAGGGGCTGTGGTAATGAACTTGGGCCATGTGTCAGCACATGGGTGAGCCAGTAAATGCTTATGCAAGTAAATGGACAGAGATTCGATTATTTGAAGATGACCTGGAAGAGATGGGTACGATTGATTACAGCAGGAAAGGAGTGGAGTTAGTGAGACTCTAGGGAACACTCTCATTATTGAGCCAAAACATAGCATGCACCAAGGGCCTGAAACAAGAACGTGGTCTGCAGACAAGGAGAAGATGAATAAGAGATACCATGAAATCACAATTCAAGTTGACTAGATGTTCAGCCTGAGTTTTGGAAAAAAGATGTGATAGGAACTTCGGAGAGAAAAGCAGGTTTGGGAAAGACGTGGAGTTTCTCTGTGACCGTGCTGAGACGGGGTGTGGGCAGGGCAGAGGGGCTTACATGTTACCAGGTGGCTGGGAAGGTGGACCAAATTTTAGAAAGTGGTTCGGACATCTGTATACCCAAATTTGGGAGTGATCTACAAACAAGTCTCAGTAAAAGAATGAGATAACTAAGGGAAGAACACATAATGTATATTTTATGAATTATTTAAGCTTTTAAAATATGAATGCATGCTATTTTTCAAAGTATATTTGTTTTCTTAAAAGAACGAGATGGATTTTGTGATTGGGACATGGTTTTGGGGCATATTCCTGTAATAGAGAACGGGTTTTAAGAGAAAGAAAAGATTTCCTATATTAACTTGTCTTTATTTCGTGTTTGTTTTTCCAAGGAGATGAACATGAAGCAAAGTCTTTAACATAATATTTATGCTGTTTAATATCATTTTGATAAACTTCTAATGTTTTTCAACCAAAAACTGATAAATTTTTAAATGAATCACAATATAACATCTTATTGGGATTCAAGAAGCTGTATTTTTAACTGCATTTAAGAAAGAATGATTTCTTCAGCCTCCTCACAGGAGCAATTAGCATGAAAGGAGATACTGATTTGTGCTCAGCCCTCTGTAACTGCAATAAGCCAAGAATTCCATGGTCTTTCCTACAATGATAATAACCACTGTCTACATTTAATTTATCTGCAGTTATTAATCTGTTTTCTCACTGTTCTCATTGATATAATGTCCTGGAAAGCAGAAACATATGTGTTTTTATAATCTATGTGGCCTAAGTCCCCCAAACCAGAACGATTTCATGAGATTGTAAGTTCTCGAGCAATGAATCTCAAATACTGTGTATCATGGAAGAAAAGTGAGCCACCGTATCCCTTTTTGGACAACTGTACATTTTCCACACTTTTTCTGCATAGTATCACCTCAAAGGGCTACTCTAATTAGTCAAAGAATCTTTCCTGCCGGGTGTGACATTTTTGCAGACATGATGTCACCTTCCAAAATGTCTTGGCTCACTGAGGGAAATATGAAACGTGTTGACGTTATGCTGGAGATTAATTGGGTTCTAATTTTTAATTTTGGAAATCTTCTTGGTCCTTTTGAGTGACAGCTGAGATCAAACTTGAGAATATATTGGAATAAATCACCTAAGGGGATACTATCCCTAGGGAGCTGATGATCTTCATGGAGATGGCGTGCGAGTCAGACGTGTTTCGTGGGCCGCCTGTGGCAGACACGCTGAGCTCTGTGTCAGGTTTCACTAGAAGAAGAGATTAAATAAAATGTAGATAAAATTGAACTAAATTAGTCCACTATTTTAGATTCTAGGCATTTGTTACTAGGCAATTTTTCAGACTCTCTCAAATTTCTGGAAGGCTTTTGAAGATTATCTGGCTTTGTGATTTATTATTACTTTTTAAAATTTTAAGGGTCTTTTTTTACTTTAATCCAAAATAAGAGAGTAGAAACTTTCTGTTTTCAAATAAGTCATTAATTATGTATTAATCCAGTAATATTAGTTTATGTATTTTGAAATTAAGTCATACTATTTTAACTTAAATTGATTTCAGTTTTTTAAAACATACATCTAGGTAAAATTCACAAAATATGTATAAATCAATGTCTCAGCTGGGGATTGAAAACAAATACTACCTTAATATCACTTACATTTAGTACCACTTTAGCAACAGAAATATAGTCTTAAATTAATTTCATCCATAGGAAACAAAACAGAGCATGCTTTAATAAAAGCTTTCATCTTCACATATGTTGTAAAATATAATTTTATGTTAATATTGAGAATGGTATCTCTTTACCTAATTATAACAATAACTTTTAGCAGTTGAAATAAATTTGCTCTTATACATAGTAGTAGGTATATCTAAGAACATTTTAAAAACCATTAAGAAAAAAAGGTTGAATAGCTTTAAAAAGGTAGTGGCATCCTGAGACTAAGGAGAGTCGACTCCAGTGTTTAGAAGTTCTAGAGAAGATCAGATTTAGAAACTGAAGGTGAGTGCCAAGGAAATCTTACTAGTTAGGAGGCCAAAATCTCCAGGTGGGTTCTGTAATCAGGGCCATAGACAGGCAGCCACAGTCTGGAAGCTGGAAGGGGATTGAGGGGAAAACCTGTGTGTCAGGGTGGGGGCAAGGTCTAAATTGACTTAAGGCCAGCACACCCTGCAATGCAGGGTGTGGGACTTTAAAATGTCTTTGTCTAAGTTCTCAGAGCATAGAGGGAGGGTTGGGGAAGAACCCACCAATACCAAAAGAAAATCTACCAATACCAGAATCCAGGTGGATTTTTAAAACCACCTTGACCAGGGCTAGAAAATCTGATGCCTGAGAAGGTCATGAAGTGAACCACTGCGTGAAGCAGGCAAGTGTAAGGTGAGCTGCTTCTGCTGCCAGTAGGAATAACACCAGCTTCTTACACCACAGCGGAGCATGCGGCGGACACTGTCAGAACCTGTAGCGGAGACAAGGTCCAGGGGCAGCAGAGCCTGACCTTGGACACGAAGTACGGAGTGTGGATTCAATGTCGATGGAAAGCCTTTGGATGCTTACACAGGTGGCAACACAATCAGGTTTGCAGTTTGAAAGAATGACTATGACTTCCAGGTAGAGAATGGAAGGGAGGGTGTCCAGAGAGGAATTGTTTAGGCCAATTAGGAGGCCGGGACTGCTCCAGGTGTGACATGATGATAGCTGGGAGTAAGAGGTGGTGTTGGATGGGAGAAGAGCAGACGCCAGATCCAAGCAGCATTCTGGAGGTCATGTCAGCAGGACCTGCTGAAGGAGGATGTGGAGGTTGAGGGAGAGAAAGAAGTCCACCATGACTTCTGGTCTCTATCTTCAGTAAAGCGACAGTTGCTGAAAGCAGACCTCATTTATAGGTGCTGCAATCTCGTTGCTTTAGGTCATGTGAACTTATCAAATAATCTTCTTGTTAGTGTATTCCTGTGAAAAGCTCAAGCAACCATGACCCAGCTAATACCATGCTTTCCCCTTACCACTGACAAATGTTGCCTCACTGAGAACCTAGATACATCTTTAAATAAATCTTTGTTCAGGAATGAGTAGACATTTTGTTTCAGTGTCCTAAGTCTCTGTGGAATATTTTGACAGGTTTCATTCAAAGCATACTTTATTTTAATAATGAAGAAAGATGACACAAGACATGAAATTGATTTAAAAAAAAAACAAAGAGGTGATTTGAAGGTCTTGGTGCACGTGAGCTGAGGACAGTGTTAAGACAGAGGTAACCATACTATCTGTGCATGTGCCTGCATCTGAAAGCAAACCTGAAATGTCTAGAAGAAAAGTTGAGAGCTGGCAGTGAAGAAATCTCACTGTAGCATATAAGCTGTGTCCCATTACTGGGTATATACCCAAAGGATTATAAATCATTCTACTATAAAGACACATGCACATGTATGTTTATTGCAGCACTATTTACAATAGCAAGACTTGGAACCAACCCAAATGCCCATCAATGATAGACTGGATAAAGAAAATGTGGCATATATTACACTACGGAATACTGTGCAGCCATGAAAAAGAATGAATTCATGTCCTTTGCAGGGAGTTGGATGAAGCTGGAAATCATCAGCCTTAGCAAACTAACACAGGAACAGAAAACCAAACACTGCATGCCCTCACTCGCAAGTGGGAGCTGAACAATGAGAACACATGGACACAGAGAGGGGAATATCACACACTGGGGCCTGAAAGGGGAGGGAGAGCATCAGGACAAATACCTAATGCATGCGGGGCTTAAAATCTAGATGATGGGTTGATAGGTGCAGCAAACCACCATGGCACATGTCTACCTATGTAACAAACCTGCACATTCGGCACATATATCCCAGAACTTAAAGTAAAATAAGAAAAAAAGAATATCAGTTATGTAATAAGTACAGTGATAGAAGTTTGCATGGATTGTAAAACCACTCTGCCTGGACACATATGGAGATTGCTTTGCTGCTCTTGCAGTACACTTTGAATCAGGAACAGACCTGGCTTCCAGTCCTAATTCTGCCACTTGCTATCCCTGCGGCTGCAGGAAAATCATTCATCTTTCTGAGTCTCAGTTTCTTTATTTGTAAAAGGTAGATAATAATACCTACTTTGCAAGATTGCCATGACATTTAAAAGTGCTCAATTTGAAGTGCCTACCATACCTATTTGGCCACAAGTAATTTCTTTTTATTAAACATTTTAATAAGATTATTCATTCATTTATTACCTTATTCACAGACCTGTTTGAGGCTCATTAGCGCTTACTACAGACCAGGCTAGCCACAGCAGATAGAAAGCTGAATGAAAGTAGCCCTGCCTTGGCCTAATACTATAAAATAAATTCTAAACTTAGTGTGTACTAGTGCTATTGGAACTAAAATTAGAAAAAAAGATTATCTGGGAAGGCATGAGAAGGGATTGGAAGTTCGTTAGAGCCTTATTCAAAAGCACAGAAAGTTAGAGAGAGGTGAATTGTAAAATGAAGGCAGGAAATGAACAAAATGAAGGCAGAGAGTTGCACTGCATATGCAGGAAACAGTGAGTGTCTACTGTAAGTGCCATGTGGGGTGTATGGGGGTTGGACAGGAGAGATGCTAAAATCAAAGAGAGTGGAGAGTTTGGACTTCACATGACATGGAGAAATAGATAAGTGTCATTACATTTCTTTTTTTTTTTTTTTTTTGAGACGGAGTCTCGCTCTGTCGCCCAGGCTGCAGTGTAGTGGCGTGATCTCAGCTCACTGCAAGCTCCGTCTCCCGGGTTCACGCCATTCTCCTGCCTCGGCCTCCGGCCTCCGAGTAGCTGGGACTACAGGCGCCGCCACCACGCCCAGCTAGTTTTTTGTATTTTTTAGTACAGACGCAGTTTCACCAAACATGTTAGCCAGGATGGTCTCGATCTCTTGACCTCGTGATCCGCCCGTCTCGGCCTCCCAAAGTGCTGGGATTACAGGCTCGAGCCACCGCGCCCGGCCGTGTCATTACATTTCTAAACCAAGTTTTGAACACTTAGCATACACGTGCACACCTTCATATACAACATCTTGCCGTTTGCCATTTGAAATGGCTGGAATGTGTGTTTCACCTGCCGTTTACGCTGGTAAAGAGCCATTTTATGAGGTTCTTTATGAGGTACACTTGGTATATGCTAGGGCCCCACATGTAAAGTGTGCGGTGCGGTAAATTTTGACATACGTGTAAACCTGTGAAAATATACTCAGGACAGAGGGCACATCCAGTGCCTCCAAGAGTTGCACAGGCCCCTTCGTCATGCCTCTCCCTACTTCCTTACTTCCCTTCTCTAGGCAACGCTGATCTATTTTTTGTCACTGCTGATTAGTTTGTAATTTCTGGAGTTGTATATGAATAGAATATTACAGTCTGTCCTCTCTTTTTTGTGGACTTCTTTTCCTCAGAGTGACTATTTGAGATCCAGCCAGATTGCCTTGTTTATCAAGCATCAGTTCTCCCAGCGCTGAGCAGTGATTCACGGAATGAGTGTGTTAGGAGGATCTATTCAGTCCCCTGTGGATGGATGTTTGGCTTGTTTCCAGTTTGGGGCAACCATTATTTCCTCTCACTGTCACTGAGCAGACCTTAGTCACATGGTCGCTCTGAATCTCAGGAAACACGGGAACCTGTCTTTCACCCGGTTTCCCCTGAAGCAGGATGAAAAGGATGCGGTGGGCAGCTGTCGCGTGTGTCAACGTGAATGAGCTGAGTTTAGCTTGGTCCATTGGACTGTTTCACCAAGTTGACCTTGTGGGCAAGTGACAGGAGGTGTAATGTGACGGGAACCTGTGTGGCTAGAACCACGTCAGAAACAGGCTTCGGAAGAGCATTTGAAACCCTGTCGTACAACACATGGACAAACAAACATTCCTGCTTCCAAGGCTTCCCTGAGAGACAGGTAAGGCACATTCAGACTCTGAAAATCATTTGATGTATACTGTAGTCTCTCAAACCCCGTGCCATTCTTATGATTTATAAAAAGTAAATTTGGATCCAGTGAACCCTGTAAAACTCCTTTTAGTTTAACATCCGTCAGCAAGACTGTGAAAGACAACATTCACACACTCACAGAACACGCCCGTGACCTGGAACCGCAGACCCCAGGCTCTGGGTGAACCTCATGTATGTCATTCAGGCGTGAGAGTCCTATCAGCGTCAGAATAAAAATGCTCTTGAAGGCCTTTTTAAACATTAAAACTTCAAGATAGTGATCAAAACCTACAATTTCCTATCAGAAATGTAATGTCAAAAACAAATAACCCAATATGATAAAATAGTTAATTTTTTTAAATTAGCAAATCTCAGTTATGGTATAGTAAAATTATCACAAAGAAAATATTATACTAGTAGTATTCATATTTTTGGTTCTTACAAGTTAAATATCCATTTTTTGTTCACCTCCACCTTCCCACCCTCTAATGAGAATAGCTAGCATTCAGAGATGCATTATCAATATCATTGAATTTCACAGTGGAAAAACGACACAAGAAGGCATTTAAGCGGTAGGATCAGACTCAGAGCAGTATAATGAATGCACATTAAAAACAACAAAAATTCCTTTAAAATGTCTAAGTAACTCCTAATCCTTTCTTGAGAAGTCGAGATATTAATTTTTGACTTGTTCATTTTGTACTATTCAATAAACTACTTCAAGTAAATGGAGAAAATTAAAAATCATTTCTAGGATTACATTTAGTGGAATGAGAGCAATGATGAAGCGTTTCCATTCAGTTCCAGGGGTGCAGTGAATATATTAGCTCGCGGTTGCCACCACGGCGGATCAGCATGAGGCAACACCAATGGGCATGGAGTTGTTTACCCATCCTGTCCTAATTGGCCCCCTTAGGCTGTTGCCAGCAGAACTGGCTTTCTGATTCTAATGAGTAATGAAGGCGCTCGGTATCTCATGCCAGTATCTGAATGGTGGCCCAGTCCGGCCCTTGCCAGGGTAAGCAGTGGTGGTGTTAATAATCATGAGGCAGCCTTGTAGAGCACCACTCTGAAATTAACTCTGCAATCACAACTTATTCCTAACCACTTAGTGTCACGAATCGTAACAAATGTTGAAAATTACATCAAGATATTCAAATAAGTGATTTTAAAATGTTACTCAAGGCTTCATAGTTAGCATATTTTATCTAGGGAATGTAAGACAACTTATTGCATCCAGACAGTATAAAAAGAGTTTTTCAACGTAGATTTTGGTTTTCGCGAGAGGTGTGGAGAAAGAGTAATTGTACAAAAACCTCTGCAGTCTTGCTGCCAGTCTCCCACACACTATATACGTGGAGACGCATCTCTGAGACACGGTCTGAGAGCAAAACTCCCTGCTGTGTCATGGCATTAGGGAGAGCTTGGTAATTTGAGAAGTACTCCTGACATGGAATATCCAGCTCTGCATGTTCTATATTATCAGTGTCTTCACCGCTTGGCTCATGCATTTGTTACTCTGCTTATACATTCTCATGATACAGGACGACCAATGCTCTAAGCACACGCATCTTTGACTTCCTTTACTTCAGATTACCTTTCCCTCCACTCTTCTTGAGCAAATTGTTTCCAGGGCAAAATCAGTGTTTTTACCTTGATCTTTCTTATCACAGCTGTTCATTTCCCTTCCTTTCTAACCCTACTCTTCAATGTCAAGATTTCCAATGTGCTGACCCACTCCACTTTTCTAGGCCACCATTCTCTGCCTGAGGCCTGGATAGTCCCCATTTTGCTTTGATGACTTGGAGAATAAATTCAGTTGCAGACTCAAGAGAACATTTACTTTTCCCATTCCATTTTATATTTAACTTTAAAAAATCAGTATGAAAATCATCCCAAATATTCGCTACCCAGTCTTCTTCTGGTTGAAAAAAAAAATTATCTAGTGGAGACTGTCGAGTCCAGTACAAGTTTCTTACTTGAAAAGCAAATTATAACCACAACAGGATGCCTCTACACACCTACTGTAATCGCTGAAGTTTCAAAAAGAAAGACTGAGAAAGCCAAATGTTAGTGAGGATTTGGAGTATCCATTGCTTGGGGTAGTGGTAACTGATAAAACCACTTTTGAAAACTGTTGGATGGTTTCTTTAAAAGTTAAACATTTGGCCAGGCATGGTGGCTCACACCTGTAATCCCAGAACTTTGGGAGGTCAGGGAGGGTGGATCATTGGAGGTCAGGAGTTCTAGACCAGCCTGGTCAAAATGGTGAAACCCCATCTCTACTAAAAATACAAAAATTAGCCTGGCGTGGTGGCAGCCTCCTATAATCTCTGCTACTTGGGAGGCTGAGGCAGGAGAATCACTTGAACTCAGGTGGCAGAGGCTGCAATGAGCCGAGATCACGCTGCTGCACTCTAGCCTGGGCGACAGAGCAAGAGTCTGTCTCAAAAAAAAAAAAAAAAAAAAAAAAAATTGAAAAGTAATTATATGACCTTGCCATCTTCATAAGATACATTTTTATACATAGTTCTGCAAAATTTTTGAAATAGCAATATCAGTTTGCTTTATTTCAAATCCGATAGTCCAGATAGAGCCTACTGCAATCAGGCATTATTCCCAATATTTTATCAAGTCTGCTCTCAATAATGTTAATAATTTCCTAACTGGTCCGTTTACATTCTCTTTCTAATTCTCTTCCTTGTTGACTCTTAGGCTGTTGACTACAATCTTTCTTTTTAAAGTTCTCATCTTCCTCGGTTTTTGTGATATTATTTTGTTCTAGTTTCTTTTCTATCTTGAATACATTTGTTTGGGATACTTTCTCTTAATAATTAAAGGCAAACGCTTGTGACTTCCCCCATTTCTGCCCTGTGTCTTCCTTCTCTTTGCTTGTTTTAAATACTCCCATAGAGAAAAAAAAAAAAGAAATACTTTCATACCAATTATTACTAAATATCTGGAATAACTGTTGACCTTTTTTTTTTCCTGAGATATAGATTGCAATTTTTCAGTGCAATTATCCCTGGCTGTAATGGTTAATATTAAGTGTCAGCTTGATTGGTCTGAAGGATGCCAAGTATTGTTCCTCGGTGTGCCTCTGAGGGTGTTGCCAAAGGAGATTAATGTTTGAGTTAGTGGACTGGGAGAGGCAGACCCACCTTCAATCAGCTGCCAGCACGAACTAATCAGCTGCCAATCCGGCTAAGACAAAAGCAGGCAGAAGAACGTGGAAGGACCGGATTGGTTAAGTCTTCTGGCCTCCATCTTTCTCCCATGCTGGATGCTTCCTGCCCTCAAACATTGGACTCCAAGTTCTTCAGCTTTTGGACTCTTGGACCTAAACCAGTGGTTTGCCAGGGGCTCTTGGGCCTTTGGCCGCAGACTGAAGGCTGCACTGTCGGCTTCCCTACTTTTGAGGTTTTGGGACTTGGACCGGCTTCCTGGCTCCTCAGCTTGCAGATGGACTACTGTGGGACTTCACCTTGAGATTGTGTAAGTCAGTTCTCCTCAATAAACTCCCTTTTATGTATACATCTACTTTATTAGTCCTGCTCCGCTGGAGAACCCTGACTAACACATTAACAGTTCCACATACACCTCAAAATCAAAACCTGAACTTCATGTCTCATCAATTAGAGAATCTCTTCCATCTGTACCCTTTCCTTTCTTGCCAACAGCCTCAGCAGTTACTGCTAAAGTAAGAAACAAACAAATTAGAACACCAAAAGAAAATAAAAGAACCCCCTTTAGTTAACTTTGTTTCTTCACCATCCTTAACTGTACTCCCTAACACTCAGCCCATCAGTTATTTTACTATAATCAAGAAAATAACATTAAAACAATTTTACTGCCACCCACGCCAGATTCTGCTTTGTCCAGGCTCTCATGTTTTCTCACCTGAGCTACAGTAAGTGCCTTATGGCTGCTCTACCTTTATTCTTCTTCCTGCCCTAGACTAAACTTTTCATTACCAACAGAACCATCTTTCTAAATTACAACTCTTGTTGTAGTGATTTCCTACCAAATCTTTTCATGGTTATTCATTAACTACATGATAAAAGCCCATGTATTAATACTTAGCATGTCAAATAAGGAGTCCATATCTGGCCCCCAAATCCACACAATAAACATTGCTTATTGCCTACTTTAAGCCATCTCCTCCTTCTTTTCTGCAGAACCCAATTTGTGTGAAGCGTCTGGATGAGACCTCTTTAGCTCAGGGAAACTGGGCTGAGTTACTTGTTTAGTTTTGAGCATGTGATCTTCTTCTGCTGTATATTTGGGAAAACCTCATGGGAGCTTCTGGCGGAGACGTTCCTCTCTGCCTGAAGCCACAGCTCCTTGCATTTCAGCTTTTGAATGCAATATCTTGAGGTCCTAATGCCTGAAGCTCTTGCGGAAGATCTGTAGCCATAAGGACAAGCCAAGGGAGCTGGAAAGATGCCAGCTCAAAGCTGAGATGTCACTAAACAACACCAGCAACATGCCAAGCTAAGATGATTTAGATTTGAGCAAAAATAATCCCTATTTTAAAAAATTTCCATTCGCCAAATGAATGCCTTCCTGAACGATCCCTGTCTTAAGAGAGATGAGCTCCTACCATTCCCTCCCTCACTTCCCAGCATCAAGTCCCAGTAGTTTTCACTCTGTCTAGGACACAGTGTTGCTCATTTTGTGTTTTGAATTATTATTATTATCATTTTGAGACAGAGTCTTGCTCTGTCACCCAGGTTGGAGTGCAGTGGTGCGATCTTGGCTCACTGCAAACTCTGCCTCCTCTGCCTCCCCTGCCTCCCAAGTTCAAGCTATTCTCCTGCCTCAGCCTCCTGAGTAGCTGGGATTACATGCGCCCACCACCATGCACGGCTAATTTTTGTATTTTTTAGTGGAGACGAGGCTTCGCCATGTTGGCCAGGCTGGTCTTGAACTCCTGACTTCAAGTGATCCATCTGCCTCAGCCTCCCAAAGTGCTGGGATTACAGATGTGAGCCACCATACTTCGCTGAATTATTTTAATCTCTTGGCCTGGAATATTTTTCTCTGCCATGTGGCCTTCTACTCATTTTGAAGATATGCTCAGCCAAGGTTTCCTCCATGAAGCCATTACCTAGAGCTAGTTCAGATTTTCTCCATGTTTCTATAACCCTTGATATCTATGTATCTTCATTTTTGCCCTTATCTTTTTTCATTATTAATTACTTTTGTACTAATCTACCCTCTGAAAATTGAGTATATTGTCCACAAGAACTGCAGCTTTTTCCTTTCTATATATATTTAGATTAGTTCTCAGTAAATATTTGTAGAAAGCAACAGAGGAAGGAGAGTAGTGAGTTAAAATTCCCTGTACGTGCATGCATTTTTCTACTAATCTATTCATTTGTTCTTAAAAAATATGCCTGGGTGCTTTCTATCCAGGTAAGCAGGGAATATATTTGGTTATAACAATTGATATGATGGTCTTATGCAACTTTATACTTTAACATACTATTATAGAATTCTATTTGTAGTTTTATTGGAAACTATAAAAGCATTTATTTGATGTATATAAATTTTGTACACGTTGTCATTTACTTTGTGTTTGGTTTTCAGATGAAGAAATAATCAATGTTCTCAAAAACTTACATGCCAGAGACACTTTTAGGGCTGGGAGAATAAAACCAAATTCATTGCCTTCATAGATTTTATATTCCAATAAAGAATAGGCCAGGCGCTGTGGCTTACGCCTATAATCCCAGAACTTTGGGAGGCCGAGGCGGGTGGATCACCTGGGGTAACCCTGTTTCTATTAAAAATACAAAATATTAGCCAGGCATGGTGACTTGTGCCTATAGTCCCAGCTACTTGGGAGGCTGAGGAACAAGAATCACTTGAACCTGGGAGGCAGAGGTTGCAGTGAGCCAGGATGGTGCCACTACACTCCAGCCTGGGCCACAGAATGAGACTCCATCTCAACAGAAAAAAATAAAAACAATATATCTGAAACATATGTAGCTGTAATTAACCAAATGCTAATACATAAGGAAGGTGGTCATATCACAAATGTTTTTGTAACTTTTGTTGTTGTTGTTGTTGAGATGGAGTCTTGCTCTGTCACCAGGCTGGAGTGCAGTGGCACAATCTTGGCTCACTGCAATCTCTGCCTCCCGGTTCAAGTCATTCCCCTGCCTCAGCCTCCCGAGTAACTGGAACGACAGGCGTGTGCCACCACGCCTGGCTAAGTTTTTGTATTTTAGTAGAGATGGGGTTTCACCATGTTGGCCAGGATGGTCTCGATCTCCTGAGCTCGTGATCCGCCGGCCTCAGCCTCCGAAAGTGAGCATTACAGGCGTGAGCCACTGCACCCGCCCTATAATCTTTTAAATAATATAGGTTATGAAAGACATTTACTCTCAAGATACAAAACTACGAAATGTCTTCCTAGTACATGTGACACCAAAATAATTCTGAAAATAAAGATTTTATTAAATTATACCTGCGAATATTTTTTTAAAAATCAGAAAATTTCTTAAAAATCACCTGTTATAAGAAGTAGGACAATGGCTAAGAAAAGAACCACCCACACTCACATCTTCTCCAGAATAAAACAACACAGTTAGGCAGACGCCTGAAGGATTCCCTTTCTCCCTTCACTGTTGAACATTTACTGTTAATTTAAAAGGTAAATTACTCCTGGAAGTTATAACACATTTCTTGAGCATGTTGTAGGAAAAATGCATGGTGCATGAGGCACAGTGGATTTTCAATAAGTCCATTGTTCTCTTTGCACGTTCTTTCAACACACAGTCTGTTTTACTATCTTCCACCTTTGCTTATAAGGCAGTTTCTTATTCCAATTCCCTCCCCACCCACTGTGTCTACTTAAGAGTCGGAGCTACTTCCAAAGACTTACCCATTCTTCCAGGAAACAATTCTGGATTTGGAAATCCCAAATCTGTTTCCAAAAAGCATATATTCATGAAATTAGAAAGTGTTATTTTAATCTACCAAGCAACTACAGCACTAACTTCTATATCATCAACTTCTATATCATCACTTACTCACATCCATCTGTGCCCCTCTGAGCTAAGGTATGACCATACCTTTGCATCACATAATGCTCTTGCTAACATCTTCTGGATGAACTCACTTCACTCAAACATAAGTGAAAAGAACCAGCCCTTAACTAATGAAAAGATACTTCAAGAAAATGAATCACAAACTGCTATAAAGGAGATCTCAAAGTAGAACTCAAAGAAGTGACGGTAAGGCAACAGAAGAAGATAAGGTGTAAGTTGACAGTATTCACAAAATATTATTTGAACAAATATTTATGAATATTTGTAAAAAAGTAAGGATGGAGGCAATTAAGACAAAAAAACAGCATATACATAATTCATAGCTCTGAAGAAAAAATAGTGGATAAAACATTTGTAGATATTATTCAAGAAAACTTTACAAAAAATAAGGGAGATGACTTTACATATTGAAAATATATCATATGTATTAGAAACATTTGAAATAATGCTCAAATATGAGTTTTATTCCAATAAATGTATGGGCATTAAAAATCTTTAGAACATACAGAGAGAAAATAAAGTCATCCATCAACAGGAAAACTCAGGCTGACTAAAGAGTTTCCTGCTATAATATTCAGAGATAAAACATGTGGAACTTTGTCTATAATGTCCTGAGAGAAACAGAGCCTCAAGGATTTTCTAGGTCAAACTGTCTCTTAAGTAAAAATGCAGTAGAAAATTATTTTTGGATGTGGACATGAATACAGGGAATGCATTTCCCATGAGTAATATATTTTCCAAGAGTCAATATAGAGGACAAATTTTAACTAACCAAGAAATATATAGAGAAACTGGCAAAAGATGCAAGCTAAGCCTTTTCCTTTGAGTCTGAACTGATATTCTACATCATTTGCTTCTGTAGAAATTCATCCTTAAGGCTTTATCTGTAACGTCCAGATTATGTTTTAAGGGGCAGGGTCACTGAAATCTTGGTGAGTAAATATTGTTATTGTGCACCAGATTGGATTGCCATCTCCTTTTGGTCAGGTGGAAGGATTGTGTATTCAGGCTCCGATGAGATTAGCCAATAGGCCTGCTTTGTTTAATGCGTTGTTAGTAGAAATGAAATATGTTACCTCCAAGGGGACATCTTTAGCAGCCAACACTGACAATGTTCCTCCTATTTTCTCCACATATTGAATAGCACTTGTTCCTGATG
Source organism: Papio anubis (assembly GCF_008728515.1). NCBI lineage: Eukaryota > Metazoa > Chordata > Mammalia > Primates > Cercopithecidae > Papio > Papio anubis. Next base: position 84,181,798 of record NC_044990.1, on the reverse strand, counting down.
ATGAATTCTCCAAAGATCCAGGACCCTGAGCGAGAACAATGTGGAATGGAGTCCCTCACCAATCCAGGTTGAATATGTAATATGAGCAAGGCATAGGAGCCTGTGGTTTTAAGCCAAGGAAATCTCAGGGCTGTTGGCTGGGAATTGTTTTATTCAGTATGTGCATAACTAAACCTGTCCAGACAATAGAACATCCGTAAAGCAAAATGAACATAGACTCTTAGATTTACACATTTCTGCCCCAATCTTCTTCTCCCTCACAGTTGTCTCACTTGCCACTTCACTTATATTTTCTTTTTAATTATATAATCATCTTAATAGAATCTTCCCAATGCATGAAACTTAGCTTTTGTAGAAACATATCTTTGTCCTATCCTACTCATATTTAATTGGTTTATATCATGCTTAATTAAATTACATAATTACACTTACAAATGCAACTTGCTTTAAAGACAAGCAGAACTAAATCTTTGTAGACAGTGGAGAGGGAGGGTTTGAAAACCTATTATTAGCAAGTTGTAAACAGGTAGTAGATGCTAATGTGTTTTGTAAGAGAAAGTGGAAGTGAGTGGGTGAGTTAAATGAAAGTTGCTTAAGGTAGTTATTATAAATATTCACTCAATATAATACTATGCAGCCATTTTAAAATTGTAGATATATTTTGTGTAGCCATTGAATATTATAGCTACACATATATGTATACACAGGTATGTATCTCAAGGTTGCTTTGTGTGTGTGTACATGTTCACATAAGAATGTCTAATCTCTCAATAGTTGTTATCTTTTACACTGGTGGTAGAGAACCAAGAGGAAAGAAAAATATACATACATACATATATATATATGACATATATATATCTGTTTTTAAAAAAATCTTAAAACATTTTTATAAAGTAAAATTTTAAAAGTAAGCATTTTCAACTGCAGCAACACAGTCATAGAAAATGTTCTCCAATATCAGATTGCATAGCACTGTTGGTCTCCTGGAAATGCAAGTCATCATCAGAATGACGTTTTGTTTTGTTTTCTTTTGTTTTTTGTTAAAGATCAAAACTGAGCCTTCTTTAATATGCTTTAAGAATGGGCAACATATTTTGATCATAGGAGATGATTGTTGAGTGCCTATTGATTTCTCTTTGTTCAAAAACTAACCTCATTGATTAAACAAAGAGAGTCTTTGACAGAGTAGAAAGTAGAGGGACAAGAATTTTCAGGACAACGCTTGGATTTAAAAATATTTAATGTTTACTGCTTTGTCTTATCATTCCTCAAACATGTTTTCTACTTGTCCGGGCCACAGAATGAAGTGGAAATTTGAAGACCTGTATCCCATTAGAGGACAATTCTTTTGCCTCCAAGGGTTGCAACTTTTCCCCAGCAGATACTGGACTCCATCATGCAGGCAACCTTCTTTAGTGAGAAAATGCACAACTGAATTCCAATCAGCTAACATTTCTTCTCTGCCTGAGTCATGACTGAGTTATTTGAGAGAAAACTTCTTTCTTTTCTATAGTTATTTTGCTGAAAATCATCATCAAAGGCTATGTTGTTTTTTTTTTTTTCTACTCTCTTTCAAAGTATGGACACTTATGTTGAGTGTTTGGTGCTGAGTTAGACAGCCGCATTCTTACTCTTTTCAAATCTTCTTTCCTTATTTCTTTCTCTTTATTCCAAACCTTGTCAGTGTTGCTACAAAATTAACTGAACTCTCAGTTAAGTCGAGCTAATATTAATCTAGTTCTTACCATTTTATGGTATTCTTTATAGGAATTAAGTACATTCAGGAAGGAGTTTTATTTAACCAGAAAATGGTTTGAAAATTACATCCTATTATTGTTGTGTTATTGTATGTTTTTCCACCCAGTATGGTTTTTGACTTTCAACACATTTTATGTGAAATGTTTTACATGGAACTAATTATTCTCAACAACAAATTCCTAATCCAGTGTCAGTCATTCACTGGGTACTTAAGAAAGAAGGTTTTATGCTCTCTAAAAATAATTGCATTGAATCTACCTTTTCTCATTAGGGCAGAGTTTAAAAAATGATCACAAAGATGTGTTCAAAAGAAAAGCTCATTTAAAATACATTTTTTTTTTGTGCAAAATGCTTATTTTGTGTACACTGATCAGATTGCTAGAGAGATTATATCCTTTCCTCAGGGCCTCTGTAGTAGCCAAGATGGTTTGCTTCATTTATCAATATTCAAATCTGACACTTGGAGGCTGAGCATTTACAGAGAAATACTCGTGCCCTGGATTTCACATCTCTCCTCAGCCAATGAAGCCAGGTTTAAAAAAATAGAAAAAGAAAAACAAGAAAAAGGTTTAGTAGTTAGCATTAAATCAAGTTTTACCTGATGGACTTGGGAGGATGGTTTTAATAAAGTCAAGTCAGAGAATGCATATAATTCTCTTCTTCCTTCTTTTTGTTAATTATTTGAACTTTTTACTCTGTAAAAACATTTCAGATGGGCCAGGTGCGGTGGCTCATGCCTGTAATCCCAGCACTTTGGGAGGCCGAAGCGGGTGGATCACGAGGTCAGGAGTTCGAGACCAGCCTGGCCAATATGGTGAAACCCCATCTCTACTAAATATACAAGAATTAGCCGGGCATGGTGGTATGTGCCTGTAATCCCAGCTACTGGAGAGGCTGAAGCAGGAGAATCACTTGAACCCGGGAGGCAGAGGTTGCAGTGAGCCGAGACAGTACCACTGCACTCCAGCTTGGGCAGAACAGCAAAATTCCATCTAAAAGAAAAAAAAAATTCAGAAAGTATTATTTTATTTGTTTATATTTTAACCAATTTTGGGGTGACTTGTAGTTTTTGTATGCCAATAAATATGGAGAGCTATATGGGGATAGATCTTCTTTTTTCCCAACTCTATTATTCATAACTGTATTATATCAAGGTTTCTATGAAGAACATTCTTGTGCAAGATGATATGATATAGTAAACTCTGCATAGGAGTTCAGAATGACTGAAGTTAGGGGTTATATCTCTAGCATGTATTTACAATGTAAGCTTAGGGCAACTGTTTACCCTTTCTAAATCACAGTATATTGGAATATACTGGAATTGTAGCATATTGGATTTCCTTTTTTAAGAGAAGAAAATAACGTACAGACACACGACCCCCCCCCACCCCTACTCTGCACACACGAAAGTACACATATGCATAGTACTAAGCACAAAAGCAAGATATTATGCCATTTTAAAGATAAAATATTTACATTTCTAAAAATACAATGAACTCTGACAGAAAAAGAATCTTTACTGCAAGATCGTATTGCAAGATCTGCCCTTCTTGTAACACATCCAAAGGTGAATGTCCTTCAAGATGTACTGGCTATGCATAGCAATTTATTACCTGGCCTTATTCTGAGATTTTAATAGGCAGAAAAATGCTCCCACTCTCCTACTCCTCAAAAAAATAAAAATAAAAATAAAAAAAATCCAGGACCTGATCCCTGAAACATGTGCATGTTATAGTACATGACAAAAGGGGATTTGCAGATACAATCAGGACTATGGACCTTAAATATGTGGAGTGCCTGGATTTTTCAAGTGGGTTCAATCTAATTACATGAGCCCTCAAGAGAAGGGAACTTTGCAGCCCGGGAGGAAGTCATGGGGATTTTGAGTGTGAGCAGGACAGGACCTGCAGTGCTGTTGCTGGCTGGGATGCAAGGACCACATGTGAAGCCCAGGGACAGACCTCTAAGAGCTAAGAGCAGACCCTGGTTGACAGCTAGCAGGGAAACAAGAAAAAGTCGCCACAACTGCACACAACGAAATTCTGCCAGGCTCTGGATTTTTCTCCAGAGCCTTCAGGCAGGAGCCCAGATACCCAACACCTTGATTTGGGGCTTGTGAGACTTGAAACAGAGATACCAGTCGAGCTAACCCAGACGTCTGACCTACAGATCTCCGAGATCACAAATTGATGTTGGTTTAAGTCCCTACATTGTGGTAACTGATTATGGCAGCAATAGAAAACTAATACAGAGTCTGAGCCTAATGGCCCCAGGATTAACGAGAAGCCACATCCTAGCCCCATATCTCAGGCTCCCACGCAATCAAGCAACTACCCCACCCACAACCACCAGACAGTGAAGTTGAAAAGGGAGCGTTGGTGGAGCACATCCTTAATGCCATTTACACTTTCAGAGAAATATCGTTTTGTCTGCAGAGTTGAATCCAGATGACTTACCTGAAAAACTTAAGATCATCTCTGAAGAGGAATTCCAGTCTGTTTTGGGGGGTCTTGGGACTATTCTAAATAAAGCTGGAGCTTAAATTCTGGAGAGGTTTTAAAGTAGCCTCTCAGCGACTGAATCCATCTTCACGGCATCCCTGTGTGTCTGTATATGACGTATTGAGCTTCTCCACAGGGCCAGATGTTGATGTGGACTTTTATGTGCTGGACGGAGGACTATAGAGAACTCTCAATATCCAAGCGTCCATTCTGGATTTCATTAGGGAACACTTGAGCTATGGTCACTCTCGGGTTTAAACAAAGATCCAAGCTCAAAGCGCAGCTGTTTCCTTCTCTTTTCCAGGTCAGAAAAAAACAGTGCTGCTCGAAATTGACCAGGTCGCCTGTCTACCCCCTACTGGTCTCTCAGGCTGCCGTTTGATTTCAGCTCCTCCCCAGCTGTCCCCACATCCTGCCTCCCTGACGACCTGGGTACACCTCACTTGAGAGGAATGAAGACCCAGAGGGACAGCATAGCTCATCTACTTCTTTCCATCACAGTGAATTTGTCTATTTTCCTTGGTAAAGACCCAGCATTTCCAGTAGTGGAGTGGATTAAATTTTGTGAAACCATTTTACCTGATGTGGCAATGTGTTTCCCTGTGCCCCACAGCGAATCCATCAACTTCCATTGGAAGCGTTGTCAGGGCATTTCCTGTTTGCTTGTATACAGCTATGACTCACTATGGGGAAGGAACTCTTATTTTTTATTCCTGCCTCAGCGTTCATCTGACTACCCCTGCTCTGAATAATATACAATGTGTACTATATGAAGAAGCACTTTAGTTTTACTGGTTCTAAATTTATTGCCTTTTTAATTTTATAGTATTTCTTTGCCCCATCTATAATGCATAGTTTCATTTTTGGCAGTCTGAATGTCTACCAGCACACTCGTCCAAAAACCCAGTCCTGGTGCTAATCAATAAACAAGAAGAGCCTTTTGTCAGAGTCATTAGTCTCTGCATTTTATTCTTTCTCAGCAACATATATCCAAAAAAAAAGACAGGGCGAGTGAAAACTATTAACGAACAGCAGACCTGCGGGAGCTGCTGTTAGCCCACTTACTTCTCCGTTAAAAACTTTTATTTTTAATCAAACCTTTCAAAAACTTTTTTCATTCTTCACAGATCAATGCCTTCCTATAAGAAGTGGGTATACCTTTTCTGGTAGTTACATTTAAAATTTCTGAGGGGTCATTTAGGTATTGATGCTGCAGTGGAAGAACTGAATAGAGTGTATTTGACTGTAATCAGCTGAACTAAAGCAAGAATTTTGTTTTCCAAAGTTCTCCAAGAGTTTTGCTAGAATTTCACTTACTCATATCTTCTTTCTTTTATCCACTTACCTCTTTTCTTGAAATTTAGTCCAGTATTTCTGAAGTCTTAGCTCACGTGTGAATTCCGTGGGGCCTACGGAGTATAGACACAGGCCCATCTGGTTCTCTTCTGATTCTGCCACTCAGGCGAGTTATTTAAATTGTCTCAGTCTTCATTTACTCATGTGTAATATTACCTATCTGACAATTTTGCAGAAAGTGTAAGATGCAGTAATGCATGTAAAGCACTTAATGCATGCAATAATGCATGTAAAAGCCTGGCCCTTTGGAAACATTCAATGAACAGTTATGAGTTTTACTTTTTTTCTATTTCCAACTTGTATACTCCTATTCAGGTTTTTTATCCATCTTCTCAAAACAGCACGAGGCAGGACACAGTGTTCGGGGCTTCTGTAGAGGCATTCTTGTAACAGCAAGAGGAACGTCAGCAGTGCCTGCTGGCAGGAGAATTCTGGGGAAATAGGAGTCTGCAGTGTATGTGTGCTATACACTGAATGTTTGTATCCCCCCAGTGTTGAAATCCTAATCCCCAATGTGATGGAATCTGAAGGTGGGGCCTTTGGTAGTTAATTAGGTCACAGGTAGGACCCTCATGAATGAGATAACCACCCTTAAAAAAGAGGCCACAGATAGCCTGCTCCCCTTTCTCCCACCACATGAGGTTATAGCAAAAATGAACAGGAAAGTAGGCCCTCACAAAACACTGAATCTGCTGGCATCTTGATCTTGGACTTCCCAGCCTCCATTACTGTCAGAAATAGATTTCTGTTGTTTATAACCCAACCGGTTTATGATATTCTCTGATAATAGTCTGAACGGATTAGACTGACTGGCACATTTCCCCATCTCTAGGAAGGTGACCAGAGCTGGTAAAGTCACTAGGAAAGGTGGTATGAATAAGAATGCCCAGTGCTGATATGGTGATGACAGGTGCCTATGTCCAGAAACACCTGTATTCTAGGCTGTTGTTTAGGAGCAGGTGCGTTGCAGAACAGAAATTACATTTGAGGTCATATAGAGCAGGCCAGGCTGCTCCCAATATTAACTTCATCGAACTACCCTGACCCACAGATGCATCAGCTAACCTGCTGCCTTTGTATGGCTCTCTACAATTTACAATACATTTATATGATTTTCCCTTGTTTATTCTGTACACCTCCCCTGTGAAAGAAAGGGTTGCATTTTGACTTTTATAGTTAAGGACAATTATGTTCAGACAGGCCTGGAAACCTGCTCCAGAAGTGGTGGGGCTGGTCAAGTTCAGAGCCTCTGACTCCAGATCCAGGCGTTCCCACTGCTCCCCCATTAACTCCCATGAATGGATTAATGCCAGCTATCAAAGGGCTTGAGGCTGTGAGCTCCATTTCTTTCACCCTTTTGCACCCTCTTGCCTTTTACCACGGATGACATGGCAAGAAGGTCCTCACCACATACCAGCACCTTAATATCAGACTTTCCAGCCTCCAGAACTATAAGAAATAAATTTATTTTCTTTATAAATGACCACCTCTGTGGTAGCAACACCACTGTTACAGCAACACAGAGTGAACGAAGGTGGAAAGGCAGTTGCAGTGGTGGAGTGGCGTGATAAACACATCCTCGAGAACTTGTCTCCTCATTTCCAATCCAGCTTTCTTTACACAAAGCTGCTCTCCTCCAGCTTCCTTGATTTCATTCTTAAGGGCAAGATTAATACCCAAACCCAGACTGAGCGCAGTGGCTTGTGCCTGTAACCCCAGCACTTTGAGAGGCGGAGGTGGGTGGATCACTTGAGGTCAGGAGTTCGAGGCCAGACTGGCTAACATGGTGAAACCTCGTCTCTGCTAAAAATACAAAAATTAACCGGTCATGGTGGCACGCTCCTGTAGTCCCAGCTACTCAGGAGGCTGAGGCAGGAGAATCGCTTGAACCCAGGAGACAGAGGTTGCAGTGAGCCGAGATTGTGCCACTGCACTCCAGCCTGGACAACAAAGCGAGACTCCTCTCAAAAACAATGAAACAAACAAACAAACAAAATAAACACAACTCCAAACCCAGCAGGAACCAGTAAGGTATGTACTGAATGCCCTCAGTGGTGGAACGTGCAGGTGGGTTTGGCTATCACGGTTGTTTTGTTTCTTATCTGCTGCAGCAGGTTGCTTCCCTCATTTCTCTTAATAATTAATGTTGGTTACAAAACTGGACACATCCCTGTGGTTGAACCAGTTACAGAATTTCATATTGTTCTTATTGAGTTGCAGGTGAATTATGTGACCTAAATGAGCCAATTATTAGATTCATTCATGGAGACTGCTACAAGCAAAATTAGAGACGAAAACACTTCAAAAGTGAAGAACAGCTGGGCGTGGTGGCTCACGCCTGTAATCCCAGCTACCCAGGAAGCGGAGCTTGCAGTGAGCAGAGATCACGCCACTGCACTCCAACCTGGGTTACAGAGCAAGACTCGGTCTCAAAAAAAAAAAAAAAGTGAAGAAGGCAGACATGGGAGGAAGAGTGTGTGTTGGAGACAGAGCATCCCTACCAAGATACAATTCGTGTCCACGGGTCCAGGAATGCCCAAGGCCACCTCCTCCTCTTGGGAGAAGAGGTTCTCATCACGTTAGTTATTGAGTTGCGTGGCATTGCCCGTATGTCAGTTAGGACTCTTAATTCTACTCTATTGCCCAGTGAGATTTAAGATGGCCACCAAAGAACTTCATTTTCAAGAGTCTTGTCAAGGACCCCAGGGGCTTTTTATAGTCCAAGCATCATTCAAAATCACCATCTTTTTACCAAATATATACACCATTGCCTATATCATCTTCTGTTGTACACGTAGCCATCATGTTTCACTCTGGCTAATGTGTTTTCCTGCTGGGTCAGCACCATGCATGGTAGCACACATCAAGTTATTGTCAGAAGTACATTTTTAATGGGCAAAATGGAAGCCCAGGGGGAATAGAAAATTTGGTTGGACAAAAACTGTGGGGAAGGATTTGGAATATGGAGAATATTGAGAAAAACATCTTTTCCCAGGTAGTCGCAGGTAAGAGATGTGCTGTGTAGAATAAAAATGGCACGTGGACAATGTGGAAGACATTTGTTGAGGAAGGAAGGAGAAATCACCAAAACCAAGAAAATCAGCAAACAAAGGGCCCCCAGAGATTAACTTTGTTTTCTTCTTTATTTGCCCAGAAGCCATTCCCTTTACATTATAGCCAATAGACCCACTTTTATCTTCAGATTTATTTTGGATCTCAAATGATCTGAGAATCATTTCACTTGGTCTGATCAGAGTCAGATAAGGAAGTTACCATCATGTTCTTAGACTCTTTCTATGCTAGATATGGAGAACTCATTCGTATTTTCTGAGTGAGATTTGTCTATAGTAGACACTTCACATTTGCAAAACTGGACCCACTCAGGGTAATGAGCGATTTCATTACTGTACAGTCCTTTCTTATACGCAATGCTTTGAAGGCTCAAACTTATGTAAATAACAATTTTTAAAACCCCATATTTTACTGTGGAAGATATAACTTTATTGTGCAAAATATGTTGTATCTATTTTACTGCAGTGATTCCAAATGATTCCATCTGAGTTGTATGAAAGGGAAGGACTCACTCTTGCTAAATATGGGTAATTTACCACCATCTGGAGGCAGAGGCATTACGGGATTGGTCTTATAAAATGAGCGTTATATATGATTTGAAATGTGCTAAATTCTTCAGTTTAGTTTAAAATATTAATTTGGTTGGCACTAAAAACATATCTTTTGATTGGGTCATTTGATATCTTTATGAGGTTAATTAAACTTGCTAGTGGATTTATCCATGTGAAATTTCTGTTTTTCGTTAAGACTGAACTTTCAGGGAATAAAAGGACACATGGTCATGTAGAGCAAATTTATTAAAATAGAGCAGGTTTTCTCCTCTAATCCAAGAAAAATGGGCATTCACTGACAGGCCCCATCGATGCCCACACACACACTTAAACACATACACTCATATACACTCACATGCAGCCATGCACTTGCACATTTCAGCCAAAGAAATGGGGTGATCTAATTCGTTTTTATTCATATTTCTATCCATCATATTTATTTACTCACTTTCCCCCTTTAAACATGTATTTTTCTACTAAACTGGACAGTACATAAGGAATGTGTGCAAAGAGGGGAAATTAAATAGTATACTGTTGTGAGGGCCATTTAAGCCTGCAAGTGAAGAAGATGTGGAGAGCTCAGATGTTCTCGTTAACTCGGCATTATTTCTCAAGTAGAAGGGACTGTTATTGGAGTCTGGGTACTTTATAAGAGACTGAGTAATTTATAAAGAAAGAGGTTTGATTGGCTCACGGTTCTGCAGGCTTTACAGGAAGCACAGCTTTTGGGGAGGCCTCAGGAAGCGTTTCCTCCTAGCAGAAGGCAAAGCTGGAGCTTGCAGGTCACATGGCAAAAGCGGGAGCAAGAGGGAGAGAATGGGGCTGGGGAGAAGAAGGTGTCTCACATGTTTGAATGACCGGATCTTGTGAGGACTCGCTGCATGACATTTGGACAGAGACAAATATCCTAACTAAATCATTGGCATTGGCTGACTCTGCCATAAAGGCTAACAGTTCTCTGATTGTCTGTTTCTAAAGGGAAGGAAGGTTAAGACTATCCTATCTAGCTCAACTGATTTGTGGCTGGGGCTTATAGATTCGACCTCTCAATAGCCTTTGAATTTTCTATTTTATTAATTTTCCCTTTAACCACTGCATGAATTGAATCTATATCTCGTCTGCTATTTTTCCAAAATGTTGATGTAACATACATCACCCTAAAATAGAACTTTAGTTAAATCACACTCACCCTCAACAACGTGGACCAAGGCTGACTCTTGTTTACTTAATTAGTTTGCAATGCTTCATGTCCAGCCATCACCCCAGTGAATGAACGAATGAATAAGTGAGTAAATGTGTAAGTGAAGGAAATCTCCATGCTGACCTTCCATTCATGTTCGTTTTTAAATGAGAAATTTACTTTCTGTGTTCACTACCAGCTTTGCTTTTTTTTTTTTTTTTTTAGTGTACCCATATTTCCTTTCTTATTACCATCTTAAGAGGAAACACTTTACTGGCAATTTTAAGGCCATGATAGATTAGAGGTGGCATAGCACTAATTGTGATCAACTGTGGCAGTGACTACAGAGATCCTGTTATAAAGTTTAATTTACATTCTTGCTTTTTGTTTATCAGACCCAAGGAAGAATTATCCTATTTTTTATTACTTAAATATAAACCATAAGCTTAGATTTTTGAAAAAAGTACCTCTCCAGGTCGATATAAGGTCAGTGAATAATTTCTCAGAATTGTTTCCGCCTATGCTCAGCTGTTTATTAATTTTATCAGTCAAATTCCTGTCAGCGTTTCCATCCACTACACTATGCTTTTTTTTTCTATAAAAATTCTTGCTGTCAGCATCACGTGAATCATTTTGTGGCTATAAAATTGGTAAATAGTTAATTATATCCTGTTGACATACAATCGTTCATTGGGTGGAGGAATTCCAAACTTCAATATGGTCGAGCCCCTCATCTGTATTATTCAAATTTGCAATTGGGCAGACAGTTTTGAAAAGACCCCGATTAGTCACAATACGGTATTTAAAACAGAATATTTCTTCCCTCTGCCTCAAGTATGTTCCTGCAAGATATTAGAGATCACCTGACATGGCATGCTAGGGATATGTCATTCAGATGAAAAATACGGGTTGGCCAATAAAGTCTGACTTATTGATCATTTCATTCTCAACAAGAGGGAAGGTTTTTACCGACTTCCTAAAGTTATCTGGGTTTTCTTGGATACAAGATTGAAGCCATCTGATGATGCTAAATTAAAAATTAATAGAAAATTACAACTGTTTGGTACCTACAAACATAAATATCTACAAAAATAATACATAGTTTTACTTGACATATATATGTGTGTGTATAGATATTCTTTTTCTAAATTATTACATATTTCAAACAATTTTAAGTATCATACAAAATCACCATATGCAAATTCAATTTTACAAAAGTTCGACAAGAAGAAATAAGCACAAACGTATTTTTAGACTCTGTGGTTATTGCTATACCATCATTAAAAAATAATTTCTTATCATGTGTAAACCCAAAAATTAAGAACATCTTTAGGAAGAATAATGAAGCTTTCCCACACTCTATGAAACATTTTGTAGTCATTTTTCCCACTGGATTCACGGAGTGAGTTCTTCAGAGGAAAGAATTGATGACCCGTCATTGACTCACCATTGGTGATTGACCATTGTGAGATTTTCAGGTAGTTTAGGATTCAAGGCCTCCCAAGGTTCTATATTTATCATCATCATTATTTTAAATCACAGGTGACCTCAGAAATTCCAAGGAAATGTAGAGTTCCTGGTCAGGTTGTGCCCCAACCTCTCTGTGACTCAAGGTTTGTCCTAGCTCAGCACTGCCTGCTCCTCGGTGGTGCTGTTTTCTGCCTAACTTGGGGATTAAGTGCTAGCAGGCCCATTTGTCTCTTAAGAGTTACAGCTACTCCCTCAAACTCCATTTTTGCCTCATATTTAATTTTTTTTCTTAACGTCTCAGTTTCTTTAGATGTGGAGGAGAGAGTTCCTTTCTTTCTTTCTTTGTTTCTTTTCTTTTTTTTTAAATTTAGTGAGAACCTTCTCTGAAACCTCAACAATGTTGCCTTTTATTTATTTTTATTTTTTTCAAATGATGGTTTCTCATGAAAGTTTATCAAATCAACTGTTGCTTCTTTTTAAAAAGTTTAAAACCTAGATTATAGCATTTCAAGGTTTATAGTGTTTTAGAGACCACAGAAACCCAATAATTTCAATACCCTTAAAACAAATGAGGAAACTGAGGTCAGGTGTGTTAATGAAATGGACTGAGTTAACAAGAGCTGGGACAGTTGAATGGATAATTAGCTCAGGGATTATTTCATTCTACCATTTGTTCCTCATAACCATTCCTTAGTATTAGGTCGTTCTCACATTGCTATAAAGAAATATCTGAGACTGGGTAATTTATAAAGAAAAGAGGTTTAATTGGCTCACAGTTCCACAGGCTGCACAGGAAGCATGAGGCTAGCATCTGCTCAACTTCTGGGGAGGTCTCAAGAAATTTACAATCATGGCAGAAGGCGAGGTGAAGCAGGCTCATGTTACCAGGAGAGAGCAGGAGAGAGAGAGAGAGAGAAGTAGGCAGTGCTACACACTTTTAAATAACCAGATCTTGTGAGAACTCCTTGTCATGAGAACACACTAAGTGGATGGTGCTAAACCACTAGACACCAGCCCCATGATCCAGCCACCTCCCACCAGGCCCCATCTCCAGCACTGGGGATTACAACTTGACATGAGATTTGGGTGGGGACACAGATTCAAACCATATCAGTGAGAAATTTTCTATACCATGTCACAGTTTTGGCACTCTTTTATTGTTTACTTATGTATTTTCTGACACAAAGAATATGAGGAAATGTTCACCTGTATTTCACTTTCTCCAAGACATTGTATATCATCCTATTGCTGTTTCTCCATTCAACGTTTAATCAACACTTTCTATGCCCTGAGCAGTTTGGTAGGATTGGGAAGTACAAGATCATGACTACAGTTGTTGATTTTGGAATCAGATGTATCTGGACCAAACAGTCATTTAGGGTGCGCCGTGATGATCCCGTCCTGTCCTGTACTGGTCCGTATTTGGTGCTTCTTTCTCTGCGAAGAATGCTCAGCTCAAGGACGTATGGTGTGTTGCTTCAGGTAGAGATGCAGGGCTGAGATGGGAGACAAACTGGATCCTGGATCGTTTCTTTCAACGTGAACAAGTTTCAGGATGCTCAGAGCAGTCTACTCACACCTATTGCATGCTACTCCTCTCCTGAAGGCTGGACTGTGTCTGGGAACAATGCAGCTACTCCATAGCAGGATGAACTAACACGACCTACACACTGCATGTTTATAAATCATCCAAAGAGGCTTAAATTATGAGATGTGGAAGGACTAAGGAGTCTGCTCTCTAAAAATTACTTCCTAAGACACTCATAATTTCCACCTCTGTCTGCTTGCTTCCTAGAAATGAGGTGAGTAGGAGACAAATGGTAACAGAAACAGGTGGTAATGGCAGGAATCTGTGAGATGTTTATGGGGAGTCAAAATTGGCCACATTACTGCGGAGAGACAGGAGTGTCTTTGCGGCTGATATGTGGCATGTCTTTGTGCCAGACAAGTGGCAACTCTGTTCCTGGGATCCCTCCTGGAAACACACCCAGTGCCCAGAGAGCCCCAGACTGAGTCCAGGACTGCTGCACTGGGCTCTCTAAGGGGAGACTGAGGAACGTTTGTCACAGGAAGAAACATTTGACCTGGACCTTGAAGAATGAGAAAGGCGAAGGATGAGGACTTTAAAAAAAAAAAATCAACTTGTGGCCGGGAGTGGTGACTCACACCTGTAATCCCAGCACTTTGGGAGCCTGAGGGGGGCAAATCATAAGGTCAGGAGTTTGAGAACAGCCTGGCAAACATGGTGAAATACCATCTCTACTAAAAATACAAGAATTAGCCAGGTGTGGTGGTGGGGACTTGTAATTCCAGCTACTCGGGAGGCTGAGGCAGAAGAATCGCATGAACCTGGGAGGCGGAGGTTGCAGTGAGCTGAGATTGTGCCACTGCACTCCAGCCTGGGTGACAGAGCAAGACTCCGTCTCAACTTATATGTTATTTGATGGCTATATTAATTTTTTTTTTCTTTGAGACGGAGTTTTGCGGTTTCGCCTAGGCTGGAATGCAGTGACACAATTCTGGCTCACTGCAACCACTGCCTCCTGGGTTCAAGCAATTCTACGCCATCTATGTTAACTTTTATTGAACTGTGAAGTAGTGGTGATGAGAACCAGGTTGGAGGAGATTCAGGATAAAAAAATAATGGAAGCAGAAGTCTAGTCTACTCCCTGAAGACGTCACAGCGTTTGGTGTGCACTCAAGGTGCTTTTCCATCGGGCATAGGGGTGTTTGTGAGTTACAGTGGACTGGTGGATGTGTCTTTCACTAGACTTGGGACTGGAGAAAGTTTTTTGGTGTCCGTCCTTTACTTTAGCAGGAGACTTGGTGCATAGTAGGTTTTCACTAAATTTAAAGCCGTTAGTGAAGAAATCAAAACTCTTGCTCACGTTTCCTGGCGGACTGGGCTAGGTAAATTTGTTTTCAGAAATAAATTAACTCCCATAATTTCTGACTTCCCCTATAGGAGGTCCCTTGACTCCTTCCTCTCATCTTTTGCTTACTTCCAGGTGCCCAGGCCTCTGCATTGTACAAAACCCTTTCTTCAGATGTATTTAACACATGTTACTTAAATGTAAACTTTATACAATGCTACTCTTGAAGCATGTTAGAGCTCATTAGTGTTGGGTAATTCCAGGCTGAATTACATTAGAGGAATTTGAGGCACTGGCCAATGGTGCTTGAGGGTATGAAGGTGGGGAAAGCTGTTTCACTGGAGGTGAGCCTTTGGTTTCCCGAAATGACCTTTATCTGGGAGACTGTTGTCCCAATCCGTCTGGCCTTCTCAGTGCGTGTGATGTGACCTTCCATCGGTGTCTCCCTTCCTGCCCAGGTCCCTAACGCCTGCCTGTGCTCAGCCGTCTTCAGGGCAGGCTTCCCGCTGCAGCATATCCCAGTGGACTCTGTTTCTGGGTCCTCTTTCTCTTCTTTGCTCACTCTGACTTATTCTGTCTTCACATGATCTGATACTTCTTATTGCCTTCCTATTTTTGATTTAAAATAAATATATGAAGAAACTGCCTATTCAGGAGACCAAACCTGAGTTTATACTGGCTAAGCATAGCCTGAATTTTTCTATCTTTTTCAAGTTGTTCACTTACCATTAAACTTCCTGAGACCAGCAATGTTTACATTATTTAAAATTTTCATAAAACCTCTGATATTGGTTATGGTTTTTTTTTTTTTTTTTTTTCCTGCCCAAGATACATTCAATTTAACCCTAGTTTTTTGCTGTACTTCCCTTGTTTGATGCTATCTGCAGGAATCCCATGAGGTTTGGAGGCTGCCAGAGTTGCTCCCTGCCGAGGGGAAACTGTATATTCACTAGCTATGTTCTGGGAAGTAATTGAAAATGTGGCTTTTGAGTGAAAATGAAAAACAGAATGACATCCCTCCCCTACAGGTTCACCTTATGTCATTCCGTATACACGCAACTGATGCTCGTCTCAGCGTCTCCACTTCAAGGCAGACACAGAGGCTGTGGCCACTTTAACGCTGAGTCTGCCATATGTACATGTGAAAACTGAAGCTTTTACCTAGAAATGTGATGTAATAATAAACTACCGTATGCAAGAAGTCTGAAATATGTTTCTGATATACTTTTGTTGGAGGTATAAGTTTTTTTTTTTTTCCTCCGTTGGAGTGGCACAGAAAGAGATACTGTTGAATGTCAAAAATGGCACAAGATTAAGGGTTTTAAGAAATAAAAACTGCAACAGGAGCTTGAAAGACGGGACTTTACTGATCTGGGCCCTAGATTTGCACAGTTCCCTGCACAGCAGGCAGCAGGCTTGGTCTTACACCTCAACTCTGTGTAGTTTAGGTTCTTCGCTTGGGGCATTTGAAGCAGCGTTGGCTGTGGAGTAGCCTGTGGAGTGTGCTTTTACATACTTGGTATTTATTTGAATTGGGACTCATGTTGTTTGAAATGCCTACCTGTGCACCAATGTGTGTGCAAGGCTTACTTCTTTGCACGTCTACTGTGAGGGAATGTGAATATCAGAGGAAATGAAAATTTACTAAGTGGCCATCTAGGAACCATCCATGTAACTGCAAATGCAGATACAATTTCCTTTTTTAGCCGTCTTTGCAACGCCTTCAGTAAAGGAGAACAAATATTGAATAATCTAACAGCCAATAAATATGTCTTGTATGCAAAACGTTTACCTGAAGAGACACAATTTGAAAACATCAACAATTAGTTTTGTTTATAAATCAATAAATTGACAAGTGTTTATAACCCATCCTATGTCCTTCCCACTATGATACAATGGAAATGTCACTCAGGGAATTTACAGTCAAGTCTGAGATAAAACCTACATGATATAAAAAGAGTGCACCATTACATGCCGCATTCTGTGGTTCATGTCATAAGTATTCACATGTTAGAAAGAAAGAAAATAAGTGATTAATGTATTTTTTTCAAAGTGCAGCAAATCACTTTTATTTCAGTGTAGGTCATATCTATAGCTAGTATTTAAAAGGAGCTAGACGACGTTGCAAAAAATGAATAGATGTCAGTCTCTTCTCTATTTTCTCTAGGTAAGACATGCATCCCTCTTTTGGACAGCTTCCCTAGAGTTGTTCTTCTTAGTCAGGTGAGTCCTAGCCTTGAGGAACAGTGGTAACCAGGCCTTTATTTTGACATAATCAGACACTCCTTGTTGTGTCAAGCATAAAGACTTTCAGGGAGCGCCGGGTGATGAGAAAGAGTTAATTTTTACATGGCGTCCTTAGACGAGGAAGACTTTCTGGTGTAGACTTGGGTAGCCCTAAGCAAAATCTACTGACAGGAAAGGATTCAGTTTCCAGAAAAGAACTTCCTAGGAAGAAAGAGTGAGACCATGCTAAAGGTTTGCTTTCAGCATAACTTAGCACCAAAGTATTTGGGAGAAGGACTGGCTTTTACAGAGCAGGAAGTTAGGCTGGAGGCCACTTGAAGACCTTGTCATATTTTCTTTGCCGTGTTTTGGGAAGCAGAGGCTGGACATGTGAGTGTGAACTAAGAGAACACTGAACTTGAAAACAACATATATTTTTTTCTCTACTGAAGACTCATCAAGGAAGTTAAAAGAATGGCTTATCTATATTTTCATTTGCTGGTGGGCTTCACTGATGAGTGTTGGTTAATGTCTCTTGACTCTCATTATTTCTTTACCCTCAGAACAGCCCTTTGAGGAATTCAACTTTTATACACACATTTTTCTGCATGGTGTATCTCCAATAACATGAGCCCCAATTCAAATAAATATCAACTTAAAAAAAAACACACTTCACAGCCTCCTCTAGAGTTCCATCCATTAAATAACCTTAGCAGAGGAAGCTAAACTGCATGGATTCCATCATAACTGCAGAATATGCTGTCCACTTTTCCCAATGCTCCAAAGTCACAAATTCTTATAATCCTTTAGGCCTTAATTGCATTTTAAAATTCTTGTTTTTTGCAGATCTTCACCATTCTAAGTGTGAGGCCTCACTCTGCCTTATGGTGCATTTTGGACTAGCAGAAGCGTCTCGAATCAGGACATACAGAGTCACAGGACTGTGCAGCGCTGGTTCAACAGCAGTGCCAAGTGGAAGCAGTCAAAGCCACAGTTTTAGTGGCTGGGTCTGACTTTCTGTTGTTGTTGTTGTTTTTTTTTTTTTGTCTTTGTCTTGTTTGGAAGTGGCACTGAACACTTAAAACAAGTAGAGTTCTTCAAATTGCAGGGAAATATCAAGAAGGAGCTACTAGACTTCTTGTTAATAGGATCAAGCTCTCTAAGAGCTTGGTTAAGAATTGACATAGTAAGTAAATTGGGAGGAAAAACAGAGAGAGAGAGAGCTGTAACCACACAGGTACACTAAGCTGCCGAAGAGGGTCATGCCTACTCTGCAGATGATGGCGCAACCAAGAGCCTCACAATGACATTTTTGACAATAGATGAGGAAGTTAAAGTCCAAAAATAGTCACGTCATTCACTCAGGTTTACATGATCAGACAGCAACTAAGCAGAGGTTGGGAATATGGCCAGAATTCCTTCTTTGACTGCAGTTTAGTGCACTTTCCACTCCTATGAAAGGACTTTACTGAAGCGGTCCAGATATTGATCTTATTCATCAGAATATGAGAGATTTGAATAGATAGGTATGTGTATATGCACATATATACAATCATTGCAATCAAAATTTAGTTTCTCAGACATATGAAGTCCAGAAAAGCAGAAATGTCCATGTTTGTTGGGCTGTGTGGGTCCCAGTCCTAACTCTTCTTTAACTTTCTAGGTCAACCATACACAAGCAATGTAAATTCTCAAATCTTAGTTTATAATTAAATAAGCGAATGTTACTACTTCTGTGTCCTAGTTTACTAAATGACAGAATTGCTAATTTTCTATAATTTTTAGAACTCTACTTTTACTGCATTATTGGAATGAACTGAAATGAATTGATTGAACTGATGGATGGAGGCCTTTGAAATCCAGAGATAAACTTTTGTTACGAGCACAGTAAAGATAAAATGAAAGCAGCAATTTTACTAGATTAATCTGGTAAGAACACACTTTGATAAATGGCTACATCTGAATCATCATGTATTGCATGAAGCAAAGCTATTTTAGGATCTGAACTTTAAAGTCAGTTATAAGGTTTGAAAATGTAGTTCTTCAGGAGTTTTTTTAATGGTTTCAACTTCCACAGAAAGCTGGGATTTGGACAGGTGAGATTAATGACAAAGACCATCCTTATGTCCTAATGGACTGGACCAAGGCAAGGAAGAAATGTATGGGAGGACGTATTCCGGGCTGAACAGGAGAACCACTGAAATGGTCTTAAAGGGAAAAGTCAGAAATTTAGATTAGTAGAAGGGGCAAGTAAATGCTCTTGAAGAGCTGGGTTAAGAGAAGAGAAACATGAGTTTAATAGAAATTTGGAGTCGCAGTGCACCCAGTTAGACATGGCCATGGTGTCTTAAGGAATGTGGATTTCAAGGAATAGCCCAATGGCAAACTCCGGAAAGGTGGAGTTTAATTTGCTTTCAGGTACTTACGACATGTGAATTCTGAAGGACAGCTTAGCGTCTCAGTCCTGAGAACCTGTAATTCTAAAAATGAAGTGATGATGTCGTAATAATGATGACATCCTTCCCCCGTCACTCTTCACAGAGAATGGAAGTAGTATTCCCGAAGAACATTAAACATTTCATCTTCATCTTAGGGGTGAGGTGATTACAATAAGGTGCTTTCCCATTTTAGGAAACAAAATAGGTCTAATGAAAACTTGTAATGATCAAAATCATGACTGGATTCTTCACTGCAATCTCCCATCTCATAGATTTTCTCTGTTCCTTTCCAAAGGGTAATTAGGACTTCTGATTGCCTTTCTCCCTTCCACCTTAAGGGTGGTCAACTTCTATGAGCCCTTGTAATACATGACAGATTCAAAGAAAGAGGAAGAACAAGCCGGATAGGTGTTTCCGCTTGGGGAGTCACAAACTCCAAGGGGTTCCCCTTATGAAAGACAGGAATAGTGTCAGTCTCCATGTCTGCTTTGCAAAAAAAGGTGATGAAATAATAATTTTGATTTTTCTTTTTTTAAATTTTAATGTGGGCTATTTGAATAACTGTTTCATTTATAATGTGTAGTGGTAACCAAATGAGTATCATAATGTGTCAATCCACAGCTGAATGTCATTAATACGTACTAGTTGATAGCCTTCATTTTGAGCATATTATTGTTTAAAAACATTGATAGTGAAATGCATTAAGTATCAAAGTGTACAAAATTGATACTAATTCTGCAAATTGCCTCAAGATGAATTGATCAGCAGGTTGATAATTTGCATTCATCTAATCCAAATTCTTATATGGCAGCTTAGGATGTCTCTGGCTCTTTAAAAACACATGTTTAGGAGGAAAAATGTAGTGATGATTATATCCAAAATTGTCTTTTGTTTGTTCAGAATAAAGCCTTTCCATGTCCTCAATGTATTATTTTTAGAAAAGAGCTTGCAAAGAACAGCCTGAAAACTCCCATGCCCTAATTTAGAAATAGCATGCAAAATCTATACAAATATACTCATTGTTTTTTTCAGAAAAAAGATTATAAGCATCAGTTTATGAAACATATTTGATGTTGTAATTATAGTTAAATTTCAATTACTATTTAGAATGCAGGCATTCACATGCTTTGGATACACAAACCAAAAATGATACAATGTGCAATTTTGTATTTACTTGCTGGAAAAACCCAAATCATTTCTTACATAATTATTTAACAGTAATTGGAAGCATGTGTGCTGTTAGATGGAAAAAGCTGAGATTGGTCTTCAAATGTTGTGAATGGTATTAGATGGTACTTAAATAAATGTTTTAATACAATATTAAATGATTTATCAACTATTTTTTAGACTAATACTGTATATTTTGTCATGACTACATCAAAGTTGTGAAATTATTTAAAATAATTACTAAGGGAGTTGAAATGTCACTCCATTAGAAGTTCAAGAGTAAAAGATACTGGGGAACTCAGATCAATGCAATAACTCTTGAGACATGTTAAAATAAGTAAATATAAGAAGACGGAGATTGCAATTAGTAATAATATTTGCCATGTACCTATTTTCAGTTAATGCAATAAAAAGCTGAGACAAATTGCAATTGCTTCCATTGTAACTTCCAAGGAAACCGGAAATTTTTATAACTTATTTATAAAGTAACTTACTTATAAAGCTGTGTAGAGAAATAAGTCTAAATGTATTCTTCCTTAATTTGGGAGGGAATCGGCTCAGGAGAATTTTGCCACTCCGGAGTAATGTCCAGAAGTCTGGAGTCCAGATAATGACAGCACTATACAATTCTTTCAGGGAATTCCAACTAGTGTTGAGTGGGCTTTCACTAAATATGAGATGCTGGGCTAGTGGAGTGAAGAATAACAACATCAGAAACGTCTGAGAACGTTCCCTGTCCTCATACAGCCTGAGAGCTAATGTGAATTGAGGTCACTCAACTGCAGTTGAAGGTGGAATGATTTTTATCTATCCTCCGACAAACACTGGGTGTTACGGACTACATGTCTGTGCGCCCCCAAAATTCTTACGTTGAAGGAGGAGGTGGCGCATTGGGAGGTGATCAAGCCTGAGTGTAGAGACTTCAGAAGGACATGAGTGCTCTTGTAAGAAGGTGAAGAGAGTGAATGTTCTCTCTCTTTCTGCCCTATGAGGATACAAGAGGGCAGACATCTGCCACTCGGAAGGCAGCCCTCACCAGAATCTGACCATGCTGGCACCCTTGATCTCAAACTTTCAGCCTCCAGAGTGGCGAGATATTTTCTGTTGTTCGTAAGTCACCCTGTTTATGGTAACCTGTTCTGGCAGCCAGACTAAGACTTTAGGGAACCGTAATTGCCCAGATATTGTGTTCATTCAGTTATAAAAGTGAATGATAACAGTAATGATAATGATAGCCAAAAAATTGCAGTGACACCTGACATTTGTCTAATTTTGACTGCATGCTGGGTGGGTTCTAAGTGGCTTACATGTGTTAATTACTTCATGTAATCTTATGATGCAGTGTTTGTAGTATCTCCACTTTAGAAACAATAAAATGAAATAAGAAAGTTCCAGCTTTCACAAGATGAATAGTTTAGTGGGCAAGGCATGGAATTTATCACAATTAATAACATGGTGTGAGCTCTGGAGTGTGATGAGAGCTATCCCAGGAGCATCTCACCCAGTCAACTTGAAGATACTGTCAAAATACCTTAAGTTTGCTAAAGAATTGAGGGCTCATCTCAGTGATTAGTTTATGGGTGACTTAAACACATATTTTTAGCACATTGAAAACATAAAATCTATTTTTAATGATCAATTCTAACGATTTTGTTTCATCACCTTAGGAGAAACGTATATTTTAATTTAGTGAAAAATTGTTGCCCAGTAAAATGTGAGCATTAGTCTAGGGTGCCCATGATTTGAGGTAGATAGTAGATACCAGAGCCTGATATTTACGTAAATAAACAAATTGAAAGAAAAAGAGAATGAATTTAATACAAGATTCCACGCAAGATTGTTCCAATGATTTATGTTGGTAGCACATCATTTAGAGTCACTCTGGATATTAAAACGAGATACAATATTACGAGACTAACAGCATGCATGTTACCTAGAAGGCACTCAGCAAGCATTTGTGCTGTCACCTGTACCAGTCAGCTTGGGCTTTGGATTAGTCAGGGTTCTCTAGAGGGACAGGCCAAATAGGATATATATATAGGAGTTTATGGCTGGGCATGGTGGCTCATGCCTGTAATCCCAGCACTTTGGGAGGCCAAGGAGGGTGGATCACCTGAGGTCAGGGTTTCAAGAGCAGCTTTGCTAATGCGGCAAAACCCCATTTCTACTAAAAATACAAAACTAGCCAGGCATTGTGACAGGAGCTTGCAATCCCAGCTACTCGAGAGGGTGAGGCAGGAGAATCGTTTGAACCTGGGAGGTGGTGGTTGCAGTGAGCCAAGACCATGTCATTGCACTCCAGCCTGGGTGACAAGAGGGAAATTCCATCTCAAAAAAGTGGGGAAGGTTTATTAAGGAATATTAACTCACATGATCACAAGGTCCCACAATAGGCCATCTGCAAGCTGAGGAGCAAGTAAACCAGTTTGAATCCCAAAGCTGAAGAACTTGGAGTCTGATGTTCCCGGGAAGGAAGCATCCAGCATGGGAGAAAGATGGAGGCTCAGAGGCTAAGCTGGTCTAGTCTCTCCATGTTCTTCTGCCTTCTTTTATTCTGGCTGCACTGGCAGCTGATTAGATGGTGCCCACCTGGATTGAGGGTGAGTCTCCCTCTCCCAGTCCACTGACTCAAATGTTAATCTCCTTTGGCAACACCCTCACAGACACACCCAGGAACAATACTTTGCATCCTTCCACCCAATCAAGTTGACATTCAATATTCACCATCACAGGCTTCCACAATACCACAGTCTGGATTGCTTAAACAACAGAAATTCCTTCCACGTGGCTCTGCAGATTGGACGTCTGTGAACAAGTTGCTGGCAAGGTTGGTTTCTCCGTAGGCTTGTCTCCTCGGTTTGTAGAAGACCATTTTCTTGTTGTGTTCTCATATGACCATTCCTCCTGGTGTCTCTTTCTCTTCTTTTAAAGACCCCAACCCAAATGAATCAGGGCCCCACTCTGATGATTTTGTCTAACCTTAGTGATCTTTGTAAAAGCTCTCTCTCCAAACACAGCCACATTGGGGATTAGAGCTTCAACATAGGAATTTTAGGGGGATGCAACTCAGTCCATAACATCATCTGTAGCTTTCCCTGTCAAACAGGTAGCTTTCTCCACTTAATTTTGTAGTTTCTTGTATAGGTTGAGGTTTCAGGATGGGTCTGTTGATTCATCCCATCATTCTTGTATGAATTCAGTCTCCTGTGCACCAGGCAATGTGCCAGGCTTAGGGAGACACTGCTGTTAAGAGCCCGTCCCTACCTCAGGAAGCCCTCTGGACAGGAGGTAAGCTCAAACAGACAACCCGTCACTCTAGAGTGTCAGGGAAAGTTGAGAAAGTCCTAGCCGAGGCTGAGTCCTGGGAATAGAATGATCCAGGCTGAGGACAGGGGTGTCTGATCAGTGGGCACAGTGAGAGTTCCCCTTCTTACTGGGAGATCCTGGTGTGTTGTGATACTGGGACTGCCAGTGGCCAGAGTTGGTGGAGCACGTGGTCAAAATCAGGGAAATGAACAGAAGTGACCTGGAGGGGCTACAGTGGCTACATCATCAAGTTTTGCTTGGGCCATTTTGAGATGTGCACCACAGAATTGATTTTCAGAGAGGAGCCTTTGAAAATGCAGACATTTTTGAAGTGATTTTAACTGGCAAGCAAGGAGTCTAATGTAGGCAGCGAGGCTGAGGAAATCATTGCACAATGGGAAAGGAAAAGCTGTTAGAAGCGGTGAGAGTTACCGATTCATTCGGTCAATGTGGCTTTCTGCTTCCGGGTGCATAGGGGAACCATACGGCTGTAACCGGATGCAATGAACTTCCCAGAGAAAAAGTGGAGTGAGAAACGTCTGCTTCTATTATCCGTTGTACTGGGCTAGGAACTCAGGACAAGAGAATACTGTGACATTATTTTCTTTGGATTTCTGGATTAAGCAGATGTCCACTTGTGAAAGGTATTATGGACAGGAAATTGTGTGAGAGAAGTAGTTTTTAAGATGTCCCTACATGAAATCCCCACAGAGAAAATGGAAAAAGCTGCTTTGGGAAAGCGTGAGGCTCAAAACTAAATAAGGAGAAGGAAGTACGCTGTCTGGCCTTTGCACTCACACCCACAGCGCATTTCTTGAGGTCAACTCCGTGCCCCAAAAGGGATTTCCCGACCAACCCACACTGCTGTGGAAGGACAGAGGCCAAGACCACATCCATGTCTTTGAGGAGAGTTGCAGTATCAAGGCATTATGCGAAGACTGATTTGAACACGACACAATTTTTTAAAAATATACAGTATAGTTAAACATTTTAGTACCCACATTGTTTCTGTCCATTTAATAGCTTAAAAAAGAATGAATCCCATAGTTAGCAAATAACCAATTTAGACATTTTAAAAACTAAAAAGAGAGTATACATGTTCATCACCATGCAAAGATTTATGCTAATTATCAATTACTGAGTTAAGGCACTTCTCTCAAATTTGAAAAAGAGGTACCTGAAGTCAGGCTTATTTTCAGTGCTTAGGCCTAATTTGCAAGGTTTCCATTAGAAACATAGAAACAAAAATTTCCTTTTGTGTTCCCTAAAAATTATGGCGATTTAGATCGAGGAAGTTCAGGATTTACTTTCATTGTTTCTGTTATTTGATGCTGTGTGAGAATGAATAATTGTCTTATAATTATATTTTAGAAAAAAATCAACAATTACATACATTATTAAGCTTTTTATTGTAATCTGCACAGAATCCATAAAAATCAATAAAGAAATACAACTTACTACAAAATTAGTTTTGCTTTAAGCCAGATGGATGAATGGAAAACCCTTTCTCTTTGTGAAATTACTGTTTCACACAAAATGCTCTTTTCTTTCTCCAATTGAAGTAAGCATCAGCTGAAGAGCGGCAGAAACTAAAACCAGTGCTCAGGATTTTTACAGAAACAGAATGTATTACTGCAAAGTATATTTCTGATGATTCATTTTTGCTTTCACCTTTGACTGTCATGAGGTTAAAAAAACATAATTGTATATTCCATTGATCTAAATAAAGGTGCTTAATCCTTGGACTGACTGAAATTTTGGAGTAGATAATTATTTGTTGGGGGGTTCTGGGCTGTACATCATAGGATGTTTAGCAGCATCCCTGGTCTCTACCCACTAGATGCTAGTAGCTCCCCTCCTCCAAGTTGGCATCTCCAGACATTGCCAAATATCTCATAGAAAGGGGCTGCATAATCACCCTGGTTGAGAACTACTGCTCTAGATAGAAAAAAATGCATTTAAATAAATACTACCCATCCAGCTTTCTTTCTAAAGATTAAAACCTCAAAGCTATAATATGAACAGAAATTTCATCTCAGCTGGTCAAAAGCACCACCATGTCAAGACTCCCTTGCCTGAGGATTCAGTTGAGGCTGCTCAGGGCTCCCTTCCTAGGCCCAGAGCTTTTCTGTCTCCACATTAGACAGCTGTCAGTACACAAGCAGTCTGGATGGAGCCAAAGCTTGTTGGCCCAGATCTTATTAATTCCTGAGTTGTTCAAATTTAAAAGCTTCTTTCTGACATAAAAGTTCTTTGAAAACCTGTGCTCCCTGAATTTCCACTGACACTTCTGGGTGTCACTGAGTTATTTGGTTTGAAGGAACTCCCATGTTAACTTAATCTTCTTATTTGTTTCACAGGCATTCTCTCCCCTCTTCCCTGGGAGGTTGTTTGGTACAAATTATTGTGTCACTGTCCTGCCAAAAGCATCACCTAAAAGGGGTTTTCCTTGCAAACCAATATCAAAATGTCGACAAGATTATCGCAATTTGAGAGTTGGCACCCTCATTGCCTCAGGGGCCTTAGCATTAAATCTCTTTGCTTTTTGAGTGAAACTAGCATGGAGTGGAGTTGAGAAATATATTGATAATTAGTATCCTTATAAGAGTATTTTCACGTGATGTTTCTTGCCAAGTTATGAGTATGAAGGTGGATGTAAAGCAAACATCGACATCTCAGCTTTAGACACATGTAGTCTGGGCAGCTTTATACACTGATGAGGAAAAACACACTGAGTAATTCAGAAATAGTTCAGAAAAAAAGAGGCATCCAGAAAAAAAAAAAAAAACAGCAAGAAAGATGGTATCAGTCCAGAAATATCCCATTCAAAACACTGAAATAGCATAATCATTTATTAAGGGAAAATGAAATTTACTTTTTAAGTTTAGGTGAAGGAAATACAGGAAAGTAAGTTATCAATTACTCCCTGGAGGAATTTAAGAACAATACCTCACAAAATAATTTAGAATTTGATATTATGTCCAAAAAGGAAATTCTTAAATGTTTTAAAAAAGAAAAGAGTGGGTTCTGGAATGTTTACTACATGAGAAGACCATGGAAAATAGAAAATGAAGAACAGCTCCCTGGTGAAAAATGATCTGCAAAGGACAAGGCTGTCTATGTAAGGAGATTAATAAAAAGACCAAAAAAGCATGAAAAAAGCTATGGAAGATCCCAAAAGATGTGTCAGAGTTATTTAAAAAGGTATTACAGCGGTCTAGAGTGCATGATAGAACAGAAAAGCAAGACACACACACAAAATCCCCTTCCTAGACCTAATCAGTTAAGCATTGTACATGTCATATCAATCCTCTTAAGTATGAATAGTCACTACACTGCAAAAGCCTCCAGATGTAGAGAATGAGATTAAACTGACTTTACAATGCCAACAATAGAGCCAACTTGCATAAGCACCTTTGCAACCTTTACAACATAGTAAAGACAAAGAGATCCCCAATAATGCCTCATGAATCATGCTTTAGTGGTTGCCTTTGAAACGTACTTTGAAATGTACTTTCTATTAGTTGCAAGAAGGCTGCGCATGCATGTATAGGGGTGTGTGTGTATGTGTGTTTGTGTAGGATGGAGATAGTTAAGCAACGGTAAGCTGTAGATGGTTCAACAAACCCAGATAAAACTGAAGGTTTATTGAGTTACTAAGAAAACAGGAAAGAGTCATATTATTGATTAGAACTCAATTTCTTTTTCAAGAGAAGCAATTGTAGTTTTCCTTCTAAACGAGAAAGAAAAAGTTTTTATAACCAAGATAAATAATTATTGTACATCACGTAATTTTAATACCGTAATGAAAGATAGCCAGGAAGAGGGTATCACCAACAACTCCCCAGAACTCTTTCCTAGTAGCCACAGCACTGGTGCCCATGACAGTTGCAGCCTCTGCTATGATGAAGTAGAAGGGGCTCTGCCACTTACTCCATGTCCAAGTGGAGTCACTGATAACATGGCCTTCCTTGCTACTTGTGCTACTAGACATAAACTGGGTCTCCATCCAAGCTCTGACAGTGACCGATGGAATCACTGCCATTGGGGCATGGAAAACGGCACAGTGAATGCTGGGTCACCCTCCTGACACCTTTTAAATGGGCTGAGTTCAGTGTCAGGAGACATTTGTAAGGGAGAGTGAACACCAACTTATGCAACACTGAATAACAGTGGCAAATGTAGGAATGCAATTTTCCCAGTGTATTGTTTTAGGGATGAGGGCAGAATTACTTACAGTTCCTATTTTTAAAAAAACTCTGTGTCTGGAAAGATTGAACAAGAAGTCATCCTTTGATGCCTCGTCTGGTGAACACGCAGTGTACACTGCTGTAGTAAATCGGCATTCTTGGAGGAGCACTGAAAAAACAGTCCTTAGCGGATCCTTCTTCTGCTTTAAAAGAAAAAAGCATATGTAAAATAAATTGGAAAAATTACCAAGATATGCCTTCGTGTGTGTGTGTGTTTTCGACCATGCCTGGCCTGAGATTTTGATTTGAAGCTACAGGCCAGAGTTCCCGGGTCAGTCAAATACAGGCATACATCATTGTATTGTGCTTCACATTATTACACTTCATGTGAGTTGCATGGTTTGGAAATTAATGGTTTGTGGCAACTGTGTGGCAAGCAAGTCTATCTGCACCATTTTTCCAACAGCGTGTGTCCACTTCATGTCTGTGTGCCACCTGTTGCTGACTCTTGCAATGTTTCAGGCTGTTTCATGATTATATCTGGTATGTTGCTCTTTCACCAGATCTTAGCTAGATCTTCTGGGTAACTTTCTGCAGCTTCTACATCAGCACTTGCTACTTTGCCTTACACTTTTGTGTTTTGGAGATGGCTTCTTTCCTTAAACCTCATGAACCAATGGAGAAACAGACAGTTGGTGGAGCAGTCAGAACCCACACAACATTTATCAATTAAGTTTGCCATCTTCGTGGGTTTTACATGACTCTTGAGCATGGTCTTTTAGATGGAATGACAGGCAGTGCCTACGTGTGTAACTGTGAACACCCTCCGTGGTCGGCCCTCCTCCCAGTCAACTCAGACAAGTCCTGCTCTCCTCTTTCTCATGGTGCTCACTGAAACTTGGAGTGCTGTCTTCTGTCGGGGCATGCTCCAGTGTAACTGCCTGCACAAGGTCATTCTCACTCTCCCAGGCCCAAAGCAAGAGAACATTCTTGAGTTTTGGGCACCATTTACCAGAGTTGACTTCCCCCTTTTTGAAATGTGTCCTTTTCTTTATGTGCATGACATCCTCTCCTTGACTTTTCTCTTCACTCTTTGAAATTGCCTTCTTCATTTCATTTGCTGCCTCATTTTCCACTGCTTATCTTTTAAATGCCCATGTTTCTTGGGAGGCCTCTTGACTTTCCTTATTGTGTGCATGTTCCCTGGGTGAGCCTCATTCATGCCCATGGCTTCTACTGTCAATGTGTGCAATGACTTCCTAGTCTGCATCTCCATCGTTTCTTCATTTCAGTGCCCCATGGCCACCTCTGGCTTGGTACAACTACAACCGTGATCAACCTCTTCATTTCCACATCTGCAGCTCTTTTTCCAGCTCTCACATTTCCTGCAGAAACCTCAGTTACCCTGGACTTTTCTTCTTTTCTTTCATCACACTACTGTCTCCAAGTCCTGTCGATCTTACCCTTTTGGTGTTACTTGAATTCATCAATTTATCTTCATGTCTACTTTCGTTTTCTTAAATCTTCATCATTTCTTCTATGAATGACAACAATATTCCCTTCTTAGGGCTTCTAAAACTGTGCTCCCCATTCCTCCTTAATTAGAAAGGAGTCCCAGAGAGATAGCCTGAGACAAAACAGGACATAATCTGAAATGATTTCCATTACAAGTAAAATATGTTTGTCTTCTCTTCTATCTTAACATTTCATTTGCGTTGCACATTCCTTTCTAGGCTGTACATGCTAGCCATGTTAAATATTAGATTTTAAACTATGCATCATTACATAAACTTGAATATTCTGTGAAGAGCTTCAGAATGATCCCATGGTTTTGCTTATTCTCACTCCAAATGTTTAACAGAAACGTGGCCCAATTCACCTGCCTGTCCCAAGTCGCTCTTCCCACCATTTATTTCTATTTCTGCTAGAAGGATTTTCTAAAATGCAAATCTGATCATGATTGCGTTCTTCAGTTTCCCAGGATGAGCGCTGACTCCTTCCTGGCAGGTACCAAGCTCTTCATAGCCCAGTGACCCCACTGTTACCCCGTACTCCTTACTCCCTTCAGCCATAGTGAAGAGCTGTGCTTCCTCTGTCTCATACAGTTTTTGCCTCATGCCTGTGTTCTCCTAGTATGAAAGGTTTTCCCCCCATTTTCTAAAATTCTTCCAACTTCTGTTCATCATTCAGCATTATCCAAAGTATCACCACACAGGAAAACTCAGTATCATTTAACCATGACATTTTTTGCCTTTTAATTGTTTGATTATAGTTGTTTGTCCTGATTTTATTACAAGCTTATTGGGGGCTAAGGGAGGTTACATGTTTTCAGGTTTTCTATTGAAGTTTCTGTCATATAGTGGATACTCCATACAGATACTCCTTGAATGAGGATGGGTTCCCTCCCAATAAACCCATCATATGTTGAAGACATTGTAAGTTAAAAATAAATTTAATACACCTAAACTACTGAACATCATAGCTTAGCCCAGCCTTCCTCAAACGTGCTAAGGACACTTAGCCTGCAGTTGAGCAAAATCACCTCACACAAAGCCAATTTCTGTATATATTTTTAGAAGAAAAAATGGAGGGAAGAAGGGAGGGAGAGAAAAATGGAAGGAGGGAAAGAGGGAGGGAGGGAGAAAGCCTCATCTCCTGCCTCTTTTCTTTGTCAGTCCCAGTGGTCTCGCCTGTAGATGCCGGACATGTCTGCCCTTGAACTTCTTATCTAACCAATTTACAAAATGCTTTTTTGAACACTTATCTCAAGCCAGACATCCTGCTATATGATGGATAAACGTAAATAAGATAGTTCCTGATGACAAGTGGTTCCAACAGTCCCTTCCAGTGTGCTGTTAGGGAAATTAATAAACTCCTCTGTGTCTCAGTTCAATTTAAAGAGAGGACTCTGGCCGGCCATTGTGGTTCACACCTGTAATCCCAGCACTTTGGGAGGCCAAGGCAGGCAGATCACCTGAGGTCAGAAGTTTGAGACCAGCCTGGCCAACCTGGTGAAACCTCATCTCTACTAAAAATATCAAAAAAACTAGAGAGACATGGTGGGGCATGCCTATAATTCCAGCTACTTGGGAGGCTGAGGCAGGTGAATCACTTGAACCCAGGAGGTGGAGATTGTAGTGAGCCGAGATTGTGCCAGTGCACTCTATTCTGGGCAACAAGAGTGAAACTCTGTCTCAAAAAAAAAAAAAAAAAAAAAAAGAAGGACTCCAAAAAGGGGATAACAGTGATACTTTTCCAATACATTTGCGATGGGGATTAAGCTCATGTAAAACTACTTAATCATGTGTCTGAGAGAAGTGCGCCCTCCCCAGTCTCTCGCTCAGACTCCTCTGTATCTGTTCTTCACCCCAGACCCCTGGTAGTTTGCTGAGTGGTGGACAAAGACATCGGGGGTGGTATGGAAAGTAAGTCCACGTCCACTTCGTCCTGGCTCAGGGTGCATCTCAAAACTCAGGCTCATCTGGATACGGATCACCCTCTGCCACTCACCAATGGTGAGTGGGGTTTAGGACAAGTTACTTAACCTCTCTGAGTGTAAGCTTATTTTTCGATAATGTGGAGAAAATAAATGTATATTTGTCCTTGTGTTTTTCAGAAAATCCAATGAGTTAGTACTTGCATTAACAACAGTACAGAGATATTATACGTGCTTAGTAAAAGGCAGCTACCCTTCTTACTATCTGCCTAACTTGTCTCCAGTATTCTCGCCCCATTGTCCTCACCATTTTTTAGAAAAGCATGTGTCTCGTTCATTCATTCTCCTATTTGTAGCATCCCCGTCCCATGGCCTTCTTACTGTTTTCCGTGTTTAGTGGTATTGCCCTCTGAATTTACTGATGTCTCTAAATCATGTTATAAGGGCTAGAATCAAAGAAGTGGTGTAAAGAGAGTTAACTTTTATCAATTATCAGTATTACCTATGGTTCATTTAGTGCTTGGTAGATGCCACCTATGTTGTAATTACTGTAACACGTTTACACTTAGGATTCTGGATCTACAGCTACCTTCTCCCAAGGAGCAGGATCTCAGCTTTCCCCTTCTTTTGGAGATATGTAAGCAGATGGTAGAAGAGCTGTGAGTTAAGGGGTAAAATAGGGGGATTATGAGGCACGGTGTTGGGGCAGAGGACAGAGGGAGCAACTCTGCAGCGTCAGGGAGGCTCCAAAAAGGAAGTGACTTTTTGCCCTGGGTTTCTATTACAACTCACTGGAAAATGGTTTACAATGCTGATTTGCACAAATAATACTAAAGGCAAAGGAAGAAGCAAAGAAATCCCAGGCTGACTCAGATATAGATCACTCATGCCTACGAGGAAATCTTGACAGCTTGTGTCGGAAGTTCACTCTTCATGACTCAAATGGGTGCAATACCAGAAAAAGAGAACCTGATTACATCAGTGGTTCCCAGACCCCTAGAATGGGAGGACAACTTTGGAATGACCTTTGCTCTCAGACTTTTTCCTGTAAAAGAAAGTGTGCTTTTAGAAAAGGACCAATGAAATGATTAAGAACAAAAGTCACTAGGAATTCAGCATAAATTGTATATGAATTTCCATTTGGTTCAGTGAAAATTTGCATTTTTAAAATAGTCATTTTAAATATGAAAACTGGTAATAAATATGCCAAAGGTTGTTATGACTTTCAATCTATATGGATTCTTGGGCTTCCTGCAGTAACTTTAAAGTCTCCTGAAGTCCCTGTGCTACACTTTAGGGTCCACTGATCTAGGTTTTAATTAGAAGCACTCTTTGAAGAGATTTCTTTAAAAAATTAACAAGTGAAAAGAATTGTACAATTTTTGTTTAATTAAACCTTTGTTTATTTCATAGACAGTCTCCTTATCCACGTTGTTTTTTAAAATCTCCCCCCCAACAATGTTTTATCCGCATTGCTTTTTAACAATCCACAAAAAACAGCAATGATCAATTAGCTGATAACATATTACAACTACATAGAGGCCTAATTTGCTCCTGTTTTAAAAGCATATTAGTGCTAGTTGTGCTCATTAATGGGTACGGTTCTATTAATCAGGAACAAATCTGTGTCATCTTCTGAATTTTCTTGCCTCTTGCAACAAGGGAAGCACAGATGGTAGATGACACGGGAGGTGAGTCGCTCTGCAGGTCGGCGCTGCCCGAGTGATCTGTTAGGTGTGTGAATGCACAAATCACACAGTGTATTTCCGGAACGTCTGAAAATGTGGGTCACATGTGACCAACAAGATAATTTCAAAACCTGACTGCTGGATATGCTGATGCAGCCAAAAAGTATCAAGGACTGTGAGTGAGGCTGGAGGTGGGAGCAGAGAAAATTTCTACAATGCATAAAAATGGACCTTTCTCAAAGAAAAGAAGCATTTAAACTCTGCCCAGCTTAAGGGTGTCCAGTTCCTGTCCTTTCTCCTGCTCATGTCTGCATCTTGCTGATCTCCCAGGAAATCAGCTGCTGCTCTGCCCGGTCAAGCCCCTCCTTCCAGAAGAAGTGCTGAGACAGGAATGACTCATTGCCAGGGAGTGCCTTTTAGAACCGGGGGAAAGGGCAGTGCGACAATATGACTCTGAATTTCTTATCGGTGTAGGCTCACCAGCGATGAGATAAAATGGAAAGAACATATCCTGCTGTCATCAAGGCCAGTATCACAATCAACTTTTATGATTTATTAGCATTGTAACCTGGGGCTATTACTGCATGTTTTGAGCCTCCATTTTCTCATCTCTAAAGCAGAGTCACACGGACCGGGCACAATGGCGCACACCTGTAATCCCAGCACATTGTGGGGCCGAGGTGGGAGGATCACCTGAGCCCAGGAGTTCGAGATCAGCCTGGGCAACATAGTGAGGCCTTGTCTCTACGGAAAAAAAAATAGTAACAATAAAAATGAAAAAAATAAAATAAAACAGAGTAATTGCCTCACTACAGGATTGGATGTAGAATAAACATGATCAAATGTGTGAAGTTACAGGAAGAGCCTTGTGGAGCAGGATTAGAAAGAGCAGAATGAGATTTAACTGAGATGAAATGAAGACCTCTAAACAATTTCTTAGGAAGCTTCCTAAATCTCTGGCATGTGACAGTGTAAGTCCCTTTTCATTCCAACTACCCTCAAGCTTCCCTAGTGGTGAAGAACTGTAGAGAAAAGAGCAGCCTTTGAGGGGAACACTGCCTCGGCCCTCACCTTCGTCCAGGGCTTAACCACGCGACACAACTCAGAACCTTGCATTTATTCTCAATTTAAAGCCTTATTCCAGCCTGAAAGGGAGTTCCCTTAGCTTTCTGTTAGTCTCTCCTTTAAAATAGTCTCTTTTTCAAATCTAGCGTACACTGAGGTGTGGGGGAGATAAAAAAAAAAGTGAGCTTCATTGACAGGCTCAAGAGCGTAATGTGCATTAAGAGACTGTACAATTCACAGGCCAACCACGAAGGCTGCAGACAGCCTTGAACATGGGAGTTAAAGTGAGGGTTCCAAGGCCACATGGCTCTGATTGCATTTGAGTGCTACCTCCTATTAGCTGTGTGACCTTCGCTGTTGATAAAGACAACTTTATATCTCAGCTTCCTCATCTGACAAGGATAATTATACCATTAACATCATTGGTTTCTCATGACAATTAAATGAAACGACAGATAAAAAGGGCTTAGACCAGACCTCAATTAATAGACGGTGTTAATTTTAGCAGTATCTGTATGACTGAAGAGTTCCTCTTATCTAAGTAACAGGTTCAGAGGACACTGCAGGATTAGCATAGCAACATTGGTGGGGACAGCAGAGATGTGGGATGGCGTCTGATTCTCAGGGTTAGTTCGTAGGGTCAGACTCTGCAGCTGCTTTAGAAGAGTGGTGTTGTGTGGGAGATTCGCTCTATGCTTTGGTAGACTTTAAGTACAATCCCAGGAAAGTGATCCCACAGGTGACTGAACAGAAAAACTCATAGACCAACTTAAACTTTTCATGGACCATGGTTTATTCATCAGTTTGCATCTAGACACTAGGGAGAGCAGATGGGGTAAGTTAACAGTTAGGATAGGGTGCGAATGGGGTGGAGGAGTCATGCTCCTGGATCCCAGGCTGTGCAGTGTTTTTGCACGCACAGGCTCTCTCTCAAGGTCACATCCGTCTTTCCTGCAGACAGAGTAGTTAAGGTTTAAGCAAGATGTCCTAGGTTAATAGCACACATTTGCTCTTAAGTGTGGGATAAGTAAACCTGGAAGATGGCTGTGGATTGTCCCCAGTCAGCTGAACAGCCATGGGATTTATTGCACTACTGGGGCAGAAGACTCTGGAACCAGAGTGGGCGTCACCAGTTGGTGACCAAGCCAAAGTCTCAGGCATACAGAACGCTTGTGTATATTTAGCGTGTCCTGAGAAAGGACTGAATGTTCTTTGTATATTTGCTGTATCATGGCTCGTCCATATTCAGAGTATTGGATATTTCCCACCCTGATGGCTTATGTTTATTTAGTGTCTTGAGAACACTGGGTGTCTCTTGATCCTCCCATTCTTTTCTATGTATGTTTAATACCCATTATTCCATGCACTAATGACCTTAACAAGCTATGGGTTGCATCCTTCCCACTTGTCTTCTTGTTTCTATAGTAAGTTATTAAATAACGTAAAATGTGTATTGGAGTTTACCTATTGGGTGGCAGGCTTGAGGGACTATTTAGCATGCATCATACCCAGTCTTGATAAACAGCCTCTGAGCATATTTGGAGGTCACACAAAAAGGTCCTGAAGTTAGAATGTCTAACCAGCAACCCATCCAGTAGCCTGTATGCAGCATGTTCTAGGTTTTCTACAAAAGTTTGCTAAATTAATAAATGGTTAATATTTTCAAGCACAAATGAATTATCTTAAATGTTTCTGTACTTATTCATAATTTTCACTCTGGTTTCACATAATATATCTGTTTTAGTTTCCACAACAATACTGAGGTAGTTAGAATATGATTTGCTATCCTTGTTTTACAGATGGAGAGCCCAAGTCCTGAAATGTAACTTTCTTAAAGTTACACACACCAACTCTCAGATACAACAGACTGTGGAATTCAGATTTTCTGTTTCCCAGTGTTTTTTGGGCCATGAGTATTCCTTTCTTTCTCTGTACAATCCTAGACATGTAGCAGAAGCTCTGTCCTCAGCTGGACCAGGAAGATCTCATGATTTCCTAAATGTAAACCATGAACGTTTGGTTGTGAAAAGTTCAGCACTGCTATGAGACTCAGGTAAAGATGAGAGAGCCAGCACCTTGTGTTGCATGATTCTTTTATTTGACTAATTAAAAAATGCACCTATCTTATTATATCATGTACGTATGACATTATTGTATTTATCAGTGTCATATCAGTAGTCTCTAAAAGTTTCCAGGAAAATGTGTGATACTGAAGTTTATCTCCAAGAAGAGTGCGAATGTTTGTATTCACAGAGCATTGCAAAATAGGTTTATCAGCCTATTTTTAAGGCACTCAGAAACACAGTGTCATTTCTTTCTTTTTTTTTTTTAGATTAAATTAAATTTAATTTTAAGTTCCCGGATCCATGTGCAGGATGTGCAGGTTTGTTACATAGCTAAACGTATGCCATGGTCGTTTGCTTCACCCATCAACCTATCACCTAGGTATTAAGCCCTGCATGCATTAGCTATTTATTCTGATTCTCTCCCTCACCTACCCAACAGGTCCCAGTGTGTGTTGTTCCCCTCTTTGTGTCCATGTGTTCTCATTTCAGCTCCCACTTATAGGTAAGAACATGCGGTGTTTGGTTCTCTGCTTCTGCATTAGTTTGTTGAGGTTAATGTCTTTGAGCTCCATTCATGTCCCTGCAAAGGACATGATCTTGTTCATTTTTATGGCTGTATAGTATTCCATGGTATATATGTACCACATTTTTTTTATCCATTCTATCATCGATGGGTATTTGGGTCGATTCCATGTCTTTGCTCTTGTGAATAGTGCTGCAACGAACATATGCATGCATGTATCTTTATGGTAGAATGATTTATATTCCTTTGGATATATAACCAGTAATGCAATTGCTAGGTAAAATGGAGTTTCTGATTCTAGGTCTTTCAGGAATCACCACTATTTCTTCTCCAATGGTGGAACTAATTTACATTCCTACCAAAAGTGTAAAAACATTCCTATTTCTTCACAGCTTTGCCAGCGTCTGTTGTTTACTGAGTTTGTAATATCACCATTCTGACTGGTGTGAGATGTTATCTCATTGTGGTTTTGATTTGCATTTCTCTAATGGTCAGTGATATTGAGCTTTTTTCATATGCTTGCTTGCAGCATAAATTTTTTGTTTTGAGAAGACAGTGTCACTTCTTTGCACTTGATATTTGGAAGGTTCTGCAGAATCCTAAGACTCAGGCCAACATTGCCAAATGTGTGTCAGCCATAACTTAGCTTTCCAGAATTCTCCACTGTTTAGATGCTTTGGACATTGGAAGCACTTGGCTGTTCTCAGAGCCAGATTCACATTAAGTAACCCCATGAGAGAATTCATTCACACAGGATATAAATTTGGCCATCCACACCCCAGGAGGCAAGCAAGTTAAACGATACTGTCCCCCAAATGATACAATTATTCCTGCAGATTGAATTTGTAATCTTTGTTCCTCAGAAGAATGAAAAAAATAAAATAAAACAAGTGGAAAAAGAATAAGAAGCAGAAGATAAGAGAGATAAGAGTAGGGTATAAACCAGCTGTTTTCTGTGCCTCCGAGGGCAATACTTAAAAAAAAAAAAATGACCCGGTATCAGTTGCTGGAGCCAGCTGACATGCAGGTGACCCTCCCCAGCTGACCCTCTGTGGCGCTGACTGCTTCCATTTAGATTTGCTTCCATGGTGGATCCCAGCCATGTCTCAGGATTTGCTTTTCTGCCTTTAAGTTGCCAGCTGTGGTCATTGACTGCAGTCGTGTGAGGAGGCTGCTCTGAATTTAGCTTGCATTTCTCTAATTTTAGACACATTGAAGAGGCCCAGGAAGGGATTTGTAATGGGCTACAACATTCTTTCATTTTTGACCAATGAGTGTCACACAGCTGTGTGTATGTGTTTATGCATCGTGTGTGTGTGTGTGTGTGTGTGTCTGTGTCTTTGTGTGTGTGTGTGTCTGTGTCTTTCTCTGTGTGTGTGTGTGTCTGTGTCTTTGTGTGTGTGTGTGTGTGTGCTATGTCTTTGTGTGTGTCTGTGTCTTTGTGTGTGTGTGTGTGTGTGTCTGTGTCTTTGTGTGTGTGTGTGTCTGTGTGTGTGTGTGTCTGTGTGTCTGTGTCTTTGTGTGTGTGTGTGTCTGTGTGTGTGTGTGTGTCTGTGTCTTTGTGTGTGTCTGTGTCTGCTGTGTGTGTGTGTGTCTGTGTCTTTGTGTGTGTGTGTCTGTGTCTTTGTGTGTGTGTGTGTCTGTGTGTGTGTGTGTGTGTGTCTGTGTCTTTGTGTGTGTGCAGAAGATAAGAGAGAGAAAAGAAGCAGAGAAAATGCATCTGGGACATTATCTGCCACTTTGCTTGTAGAAACTATAACCTTGGTTCTTTTAAATAAAATTAACAGTGAAATACGAAGTGAAAATAATAATTCATATTAGAAAAATTGCATGTGGACATGCAAAACTTTTTCTCTATGAGATTGAATGTAACTTGAAATAGATACTCAACAAATCATAACGAATTAATAAAATCATGGGAACATGGCAGAAAGCCTTTTTCTCCAAAAAATTCTATATAATTTGGAATTATACCAAATAATCTGGCTTTCAGACCTTTGAACATTTACAAAAGCAGTAAAAAATCCTTTGTCTGACAACATAAGAAAGAAATCAACCTATCATGGGAATAATAGGATAAGAAGATCTTACTTTCATTTTTGATACTGAAAAAGGAAATTTTAAATATAATTCCTTTCAAAGTGTATTCTATCATATATATTTGAATTATCAAATTATCTGTATATATGTGTGTATATTCTAACATATACACACACATATAAACATTCATATACTCAAACAGAAAGAACTTATGTAACCATTGTGTTGTTATGTTCCAATATTTCCTAAAAACATTTTCTTTGATGTGTTTAATGACTCTACAGTCCATATACTAATCCTAATTTATGTACATCATTTCCGAGACACTTAAAGATAGCCCCATTACTTTTTACTATTTTCAGATTTCTCTATTTAGGGTCTGCAATAATGTTCGAATTGTTTTGTTCTTGAGGAACATCCCAAGTATTCTTTCTTCTAGAGCCTTCCAATTATAATTTTTTTCTCATGAGCTCTATAAGGAGCTTGAACAAAGCTAAAACAACTAGCACTATGTAAATGTACATTTACAATTTTCATTTTCATTTTACTTAAAACAATTAGCTACTATGTGTCTGGCACCAGGAGCTCTGCTAAGCATTTTTCAAACATCTTTTCATTGAATTTTTATTAAATCCTTGTATTATTATCTGTATTTT